>NW_027446695.1:300000-445000 GCF_038048845.1 Mixophyes fleayi | reverse complement strand
CCCATACTCTCCCCCCGCCCTACCTCTCCCGCTCCTCCCCACCCTCCCCCGCGAACTGCCCATCTTGCTAACCTCATCCCCATCTCCCCCCTCTCCTCTCCCCCTTTCTCATGCGCCCTCTGGAATGCTAGATCAGTCCGTAACAAACTGACTGCTATCCACGACCTCTTTTTATCTAACTCCCTTAACCTTCTTGCCATTACTGAAACCTCTCCTTCTCCTCCTTTGAAGTCCACCCCATCCGCCTCTTATACCCCATCCATCTCCGTGTCACTGTCATCTACCGCCCCCCTGGCCCCACCTCCCTCTTCCTTGACAACTTTGCTGCCTGGCTTCCTCACCACCTCTCCTCCAACCTCCCCTCCATCATCCTCAGCGACTTTAACTTCCCCATGGACAATCCCACCGACCCTGCTTCCAGCAAATTACTCACCCTTTCTTCCTCCCTTGGTCTTACCCAATGGACCTCCTCCTCTACCCACTGCCTTGGTCATTCCCTTGATCTGGTCTTCTCCTACCTATGTAGTCTCTCTGACTTCTCCATCTCTCCCTTTCCTCTATCCAATCACCATCTCCTCTCCTTCTCTTTCTCCTCCTCTCCTGCTCCCCTCCCCCTGCCCAAACCTACTCTGTCCAGACGCAACCTCGACGCCCTTAACCCGGCATCTCTGTCCTCCTCTCTCGATACCCTCCTTTCTCCCCTTTCCTCCCTGGCCTGCCCCAACCAGGCGGTCTCCCTCTACAATCACACCCTCACCTCTGCTCTGGACGCGGTCGCCCCTGCCCACTCCGTCCACTCTCGCTGCTCCAAACCCCAACCCTGGCACTCCAAATTTACCTGCTTCCTCCAAAAATGCTCCCATACCGCTCAATGCCACTGGAGAAAATCCCGCTCCCTGGCTGACTTCCTCCACTTTAAATTCATCCTTGCATCCTACAGCTCTGCCCTCTCACTCGCTAAACAATCTTTAAGTCCCTCATCTCTTCCCAATCCTCTAACCCCCGCCATCTCTTCGCCACCTTCAGCACTCTCCTGGCCCCACCCCCTCCTCCCACCCCCTCCTCCCTGACCGCCTCTGACTTCGCCTCCTTTTTCTCCTCTAAAATTGAAGCCCTCCGACTTGAAATCTCCTCCTCCACTCTCTCATCCACCCCCCCACTTTTCCGTCCTCCCCTCCTAGCCATCTTCCCCTCCACTCCTTCCGCCCCACCACGGGCGAGGAAGTCCACTCTCTCATTTCATCCTCTTCCCCTCTACCTGTCCCCTGGATCCCATCCCCTCCCACCTTCTTCGCTCCCTTTCCCCCACCACCTGCTCCCACCTCGCTCACCTCTATAATCTTTCCCTCTCCACCGGCATCTACCCCTCCTCCTTCAAACATGCTCTCGTATCCTCCATTCTAAAGAAACCTAATTTTGACCCCACTTCTCCCTCTAACTATCGCCCCATATCTCTTCTCCCCTTTGCCTCCAAAATTCTCGAGAGGCTCGTCTGCAGCCGTCTCTCCTCCTACCTTTCTGAACACTCCCTCCTTGATCCTCTCCAGTCTGGTTTCCGCCCCCTTCACTCCACTGAAACTGCCCTGGCTAAAGTCACCAATGATCTCTCTGCTAAAGCCAGATCCTCCTCGATCTCTCAGCAGCCTTTGACACCGTGAACCACCCCCTCCTCCTCCACACCCTCCAGTCCTTTGGCCTCTCCGGCCCTGTCCTGGTTCACCTCTTACCTTTCTGACCGTTCCTTCTCCGTCACCACCTCTGGGTCTCTCTCCCCCCGTCCACCCTTCTAGTCGGGGTCCCTCAGGGCTCTGTTTTAGGACCCTTACTCTTCTCTCTATACACCTCTTCCCTGGGTGAACTCATCAGCTCCTACGGCCTCAATTACCACCTCTACGCTGATGACACTCAACTTTACCTCTCCTCTCCTGATCTCTCTCCCTCCCTCCTCTCTAGGGTGTCCGCCTGCCTCTCTGCCATCTCCTCCTGGATGTCCTCTCGATTCCTCAAACTTAACCTCGCCAAAACTGAACTCATAGTCTTTCCTCCCCCTCACACCTCGCCCCCTTCTGACCTCTCTATCACTGTCGACAACACCTCTATCTCCCTTGTCCCCCAACTTCACTGCCTCGGTCTCATCCTCGACTCCTCTCTCTCCTTTGGCCCCCACATTCTCTCTCTTGCTAAATCCTGCCGCTTCCAGCTGCGCAACATCGCTCGCATCCGGCCCTTCCTCCCAAGATGCCACCAAATGTCTTATTCACTCTCTGATCATCTCCCGCTTGGACTACTGCAACCTCCTCCTTACTGGCCTCCCCCACTCTCATCTCGCTCCCCTTCGATCTGTACTTAACGCAGCCGCTAGGCTCATCTTCCTTTCTCGCCGCTCCTCTTCTGTCTCCCCCCTGTACCATTCCCTTAACTGGCTCCCCTTCCCCTACAGAATCCTGTTCAAGCTCCTCACTCTTACATACAAGGCCCTCGTCAACTCCACTGCACCCTACATCTCCACCCTCCTCTCTATTCATGCTCCATGGTACGCTGTGACAATACAGCGCTGTTAACAGGTGTGAGGCCATGTATGAAAGACCGAATTAAAAAAGGTGCTTTTGTAGATATGTTTTCACTTACAAAGAAAAGTAAGAAAGATTTGGCTGCGGCTTGTGCTAAAGGGGGTATCGGTGAAGAAGCGTATCGCTCCTTTAATAATTGGGTTTCAGGATACTGTGTTTTTGCGGCATGCTATTTAGATACCAGACCGGCTGCCCTTATTGACGTATGGCGTTATCTTCATTTGATAACTGAAATGGCAAATAAGGATGGGCATAATGCGTGGAGGAGATATGATGAGAGCTTTAGAGAGAAGGCTGAAGGGCTAGATCGGATACCATTTGAATGTAAAGATATGGAAACGTGGTCAGAACTTATGCGCCCTTCGGGTGGGGGTCAATTTGGAAATGATAGGTTTCCAGGAACTGGGGGGTATAGTGCCCCCCGTAGGAAGCAGAATAGATGTTTTGCTTTCAACAATTCCACCTGCGGCAGAGGAGAATCATGCAGGTATAGACATACCTGCGCGATTTGTAGAGGTGCCCATTCAGCAAAGGATTGTACAAGGAATACAGCGACCCGTGGAAGGGGTCGTGGTATATCAGGAGCTGCTGCGCAAGGCTCCTTCACCAGTTAATTTGGATTGTTTATATAGATGGTTGGGTTTCTTTCCAGACACCCTGCATGCCAAATTTCTCCACAACGGTTTTACTGATGGTTTTAGGTTGCCTATTGTTGGACTGGTGCGGTCTAGTGATGGTCGGAATTTGAAATCAGCGTCTCTCCTTCCCCAAGTATTGTGGGATAAAGTTAATAAGGAAGTCACCCTGGGACGTATGTTAGGCCCATTTAACTTACCTCCTTTTGCGGATTTAATATTGTCCCCTGTTGGTGTTGTGCCAAAGAAAACGGCAGGTAAATACCGTTTAATCCAGCACCTGTCTCATCCCCCGGGTTTTTCAGTGAACGATGCCATTGAAGAGAGACACAGTTCAGTGAGCTATCAGTCTTTCGAAGAGGCATTAAAGCTTGTTAGATCATTTGGGAAGGGTGCGCTTTTGGCTAAAATAGATGTAGAATCAGCATTTAGATTGCTTCCCCTTCATCCAGAATCTTTCAGATTCATGGGTTTTAAATTGCAAGACGGCTACTATATTGATCGCTGTCTTCCAATGGGATGTTCGGTAGCTTGTGCATATTTCGAATGTTTTAGTTCCTTCCTGCATTGGTGTATACAAGCAGGAACAGGCCACGTTGGCCTGGCTCATTATTTGGACGATTTTTTATTCATTGGCCCAGCCGCATCGTCAGTTTGTGCTGACGTATTGTTTTCGGCAAAATCTCTTTTTGCCGTTATGGGAGTTCCAATAGCCCATGACAAAACGGAAGGCCCTATTGATTGTTTGTCTTTCTTGGGTATAGAAATCGATACTACAGCAGGATGTTGTCGTCTACCCAAAGAAAAGATCGATAAGTTAGTTTTCGTTATCTCGGAAGTGTTAAGTTCAAACACAAGTACTTTGAAGGGGATACAGTCATTGTTAGGATTATTGAACTTTGCTTGCAGAGTCATTCCAATTGGAAAGATTTTCTGCAGAAAGTTGCAATTAGTTACAGCGGGTTTAACGAAGCCCCATGCTCGGCTTCGTTTAGCCATGGACATACGATATGACCTTCGGATCTGGTCCACATTCTTAAAAGATTTTAATGGAGTGCGGATTTGGCAGTCTCCTATTGTATCTAGTTTAGAATTAGAGCTCCATACAGATGCCTCCGGAGCTCACGGCTTCGGAGCCTTTTTTAAAGGAGAATGGTGTGCTTCCCCTTGGCCGATAGAATGGAGACAAAACGGTTTAGTAAAAAATCTATTGGTATTGGAATTATTTCCAATAGTATTGTCCCTTGAATTGTGGTCCAGTAGTTTGTCGGGCCAAAATGTAATTTTTTGGTGTGACAATTTAGGTGTCGTCCAGGCCATTAATCAACAAAAGTCAACTTCGTTACCTGCGGTCAATCTGTTGCGCAGACTGGTACTTTTGTGCTTAAAGTTTGATATCTCTTTCCGGGCTAAACATGTCCCAGGAATAGAGAACCAGGTAGCCGACTCGTTATCTCGTTTTCAATGGAGTCGTTTTAGAACACTTGTCCCACACGCTAATTTAATTGGAATTCCTTGTCCTCTTTACGCTTGGCAGATGGTCGAGTCGGTATAAAGGACTTGGCGGAAGCTTCATTGGCTCCTTCTACTAGACGATCTTATCGTGCTTCATGGCAACAATGGCAATTATTTCTGAACACATGCCCGGGTGCTTTTCCCTCAGGTCAGAATGAACCCATCTTAGAATTCATGTGGAACAGATATGTAAAGGGTGCTACTAAATCTAATATGGCGTCTATACTTGCGGGCATTTCCTTTATGGCTCGCCTGCATGGGTTTTCAGACCCAACGAAAGGATTCATGATTTCTAAAGCGTTGAAAGGTTGGGCGAGGGTACGACCAGTAGAGGCTGACACTAGGCGTCCCATTTCCATTCAAGTATTGAAACAATTGGTAGGGGCACTTGCATCAGTTTCTTTCAATCCATATGAAGCATTGTTATTTAGTACAGCTTTTTGTATGGCCTTCCATGGGGCTTTTAGAATAAGCGAACTAGTGGCAAGATCTAATACCGATATTGGAAATGCTTTATTGGCTAAGCATACACATATTTATTCTACACATGTTTCTTGTAAGTTGACCCGATCGAAAACCGATCAGTTTAAGCCTGGACAGTGGTTCAACATATGTACACATGAAGATTCAAACATTTGCCCGGTGATATTGTGTTCAAAATTTTCTTTGATTCGTCCTAAAGGAGGGGATATGTGGCTACTGCACGCAGATAGATCACCGCTTTCTAAATTTCAATTTAATGCCCTATTTAAACGTTCATTAAGCTATATCGGATTAGATCCGTCCTTGTATGGTACCCATTCATTTAGAATTGGGGCGGCTACAGCTGCAGCTGAGAAGGGTGCTTCCCCTGCGGACATACAGGCTATTGGCCGTTGGAAATCCGAGGCCTATAAAACTTATATTCGCCCGCAATCCTAGTTTAATAGGCTTTTGCCTCGCCAACTCGTTAACCCATGGCTATGCTGCTTGTCGCTTTTAGCGAGGGCATGAGGGGATTTTTTCCCCGTTTCTCCTGGATAAAGGCCTGATTGGCTATTGGCCTCCGGGGTGTCTCGGTTTTTTTGTCCTTCATATGGGCTAACTTCCCCTACCCTCCCTCCCACACTCACGTGTCACGATTAGATTAATTATTAGCAGCCTGTGCGGCTGAGTTAGTATTTGCAAGTTAAAGCGTCACATTATTTCTGTGGCTGCTTGGTTGTTATTGCAATAAACAATGATATTAGTTCGTTTTGATAAAGCTGTTCGATCGGTGAGGATTTCGCTTGGTTATATATCCAATGACATTAGTCGGATTAGTAAAGCGATCCTGAATTTAAGACGGACATGCTTGGCTTTGTATATTTAACGAACTCTCATATAAGTATTGGATCTGCTGCTGTATGCAGAGATCAGTCCCCTTTAACATATTAGATATTTATATTTCCCACATGGGCATAGTGGCATAAGGTTCTTTGGTAAAGCTGTCCGGTCGTTAATGATTTCACTTGGAGTGACATTTCCAAGAATATTAGTGGGATCGAGAGTAAACCGATTTTAGATCCAAAAAGGTGCACATTTAAAATAGTGCTATAAGTTGTCCTCCATGGCCTGACCACACCCCCTTTACTGGCCACACCCACTCTTAAAGTTGGCAACAGTAATAGAATTAGAAAACTATATTATTTATAAATGTAATAACACAAGTTAAAAAAAAAGTGAGGCATAAAGTAAAGCAAGTTGTACATTAATGTAAAAAAGCCCACATTGCCACACATAACATCTTTATGTATCTAATCCATCTTTACCATCTTATCAAATTAATATAATTCTTCTAAATTAATACAATTTTACAGAATAAATACGAATCTTCCCTCACATCCAATTACAATAAGAAAATCTACAATAAAACCACAATTGGTGTTATAGTTACTCATCCAGTGCCTCTCCGAATTTTACTTTATCCTAAAATCACAGAAAAACACTACAGCCAAAGCATAAGTAAGAATAATAGAGCAATCCACTTAAGCACAAAAATAAGTAAGAAAAGTAACGGTGGGCATTTTCTTAAAGACAAACTTCATTAAACCACAGGCAGACTCCCACAAAAATTGGTTTTAGACAAAGTGTTATATTTTATTTAATGCATGTATTAACTATGAGATTCCTAAAATCTTTTTTTCTCCTTCTAACCCTCAGTACTGTTGTGATTTGAGTGTTGTGTAGGGAGTTTCTGGTTAGCAGGAAATCCCCTGTCTCCAGTCCGTGTATTCTGATCTAAATGCATAATTAGATCTGATCTAATCTGATCTATATGCATACATATATATGTAATTTAGTTTATATTATACCTTGATTTTTAACATGTATTAAAAAACACATTGCAAATAGAGTTTGTACATAGCAATGCATGGTCTCTGGTTAACTGATTGGAGGCAATCCTATATTTGACATTTTCCCATCTCTGATCTTTCTGTGTTCTGGATTAGCAATTTATATTTAAAGGGAAAAAATTGATTGTTACCAGTATAAGCCCAGTTCAATTGACAGTACCTTTTCAATTCTTTGTGAGCTGGAGAGCATTGATCTGCCACTCATATTCTCTTTGCATGTCAAAATTATTAATGAATCTTTAGTGCTCAATGTGCCATTTCAGTTGAATTTGTCTATCAAGCCACTGTGTATTTTCTTCTTCCTCTTCACACTGTCAGTTCTCTAGACATAGAGTTAATTCATATGGATGGGAGTCCTTTGCAAGCAGTCCCCAAGGCTTTAAAGCATTGCTGTGCAGCTGTGCAAGATGATGGTATAGAAAGAACAGGCACACCCATGAGGTATATAAAAAGAAAAGCTAGTAAAAGCATGGTACACATCTATACATCATGTTTGGTCCCCAGAGGAAAATGTCATTGGTAGACAAAGTAAGACATTCTCTCGACTGTAAGCTTTCACATGTCAAAAGCGTTTTATCATCTCTGTCATCTAGTAACTGTTTTTTTTCCAAATGTGGAATACTTGGAGCTTTCAAAGTGTATAACAATAGCATACGTATTAAAACTTTAGGGTAATGATTCATACTTTAAAGCAAACTTTGAAAGATTTTTTTCCCCCTCTGGGTAGGATGCAAAACATCAACAAAAAGTAAAAAATAGATGTAAAAAGCTGGCTACATATACTGCAATATAGCCGGATGTTGTACAGTTTACCCTTTAGCACAGCAGCTGTGGCTCAATAATAATGATGGGATCTAACTCAATCATATCATTATAAGATGTCATAAGAAAAATATGCTGAAATATACCATCTTAAAATGATGTAGCTTGGTCTGTGTGAGCACTGACAAGCCAAAAATAATCCGATCTGCCTTCCTTCGTGCCGAATGGCTAGACCTTGACTGATTTGGCCACCCACATGAACCAATCGGCTCATGTGTGGCCAGTTTAACAATTTTAGAAGATTCTGGGGAGAACAAAAGTAAATTCACTCATGTAATACAATGGACAGATTAAGAATATTTAGTAGGCAATCTAGCAGCAGGACTGCTTTTTACCATATAAAACATACAGAGGGACAGATTCATGTTGCCCTCTATCATACATGCAATTAGTGGAAGAAACATAAAAAACATGATGGGCCTGATTCCTTAAGGAGGGTAAAGCAAAAAAAAAAGGAGTAACTTTGCAAAACCATGTTGCATTGGAGGGGGGAGGGGGTGTAAATTTAAAATGTGATGACAGATTTATAGTTGGATAGGGCATGTCCTAGATCACATTTATATTTCAGTGTACAAATAAAGCTATCAAGTATTTGTGTGCTACATAAAAAAAAACCCAGACAGTATTTAACTTATAAACTAATTTGCACCCCTTGCATTGTAACATGGTTTTGTCCAGGAGAAAGCTTACTCATTTTTTTGCCTTTTACGTTTCACAGTATAAGCAAGTTCATCTTGAGCAGATATTTTGCTGGGTGACGAGAAGGAATCTGTGAGTGTGCTTAAGATGGTTCTTTTCAATTTAACACTACAGAAAAAAGGCTGAATATGTTACTATGAGATAACATTCAGAAAATGAAAATGTCATGCTTCAGGGACATTAATTATAGCAAATTAATTGTAACTGTGTTTCTTGATTTGTCTTTAAGTTATTTCAACATGTTGAATATACAGATATGTATAGAACTAAGTACAAGAAATTGTCTACAAATTACATCATGTATGTACCATACCTATAATTAAGACTCTTGTTCAACATCCGATTATCAACCCCAATCTTATAAAGCATATATTTTTCAAAACATATTTATTGTTCATTATTGAAGTATACATTTTCAGTGAACGTGTTTCATTTTTTACATTTCTTAAAAGAACAGACAGAATGCTATATAGACCACACAGAAACAGATGTTTTTTTAAAGGATATAAAAATCTGGGCATTAAGCAAACAATGCATGTCTTGATGAATCTCCAATCTGTTGAATTTAACATAAAATGAGCAATGACACAAAAAGACAAATACAACAGAACTGTTGAAGAAGCTCAATTAAGCCAGCATGTAAATCAGCAATACAGTGAGTTAACCACCCAATTTCCAGTGAAAATGGTTGTTCTTCTGAATAGACATAAGATACATGCTGGACAAAATGCACTACATGACCCACTGCAGATTCTTGACAATTTTAACTCTCCTCACATCAAAAGCTGTTTTTCTTGCTACTTTTCTGGAAAGTCTCATGGGAGGGTGTTGAGGCGGGAACAGCCCATATTCCTAAGCTATGGATTCTCTTCTCAGTCAAGGTCTAATCCAGGGTTTCCCAACCCAGTCCTCAGGGTTCCCTAACAGTGCATGTTTTCCATATCTCCTTGCTAGAGCACAGGTGTATTCATTACTAACTGACACATTGTAACAGATCCACAGGTGGTCCTAATTATGTCACATGTGATCCAGAAAACCTGCACTGTTGGGGAGCCCTGAGGACTGGGTTTGGGAAACACTCTAATCATTCAGCATTACGGAAGACAGGTCAGATTACTTCTGGCTCGTCAGTGCTCACAGAGGCCAAGCTACATCATTTTACGATGGCATTTTCTAACATGTTTTTATTATTGTGATATCTGATTTTAATGGCTACATACGCTCTATATAGCAGTGCAGAATATGATTGGTGCCATATAAATAAACAAAACTAATAATAAACAACAGACCTCTAATTTGGTGGCTTGTATATAGCTGACCTTTAATTTGCTGGATAGCAGGCATTTATTATGTTGATATACTTTTTCCCCTTATTAAAAAAGCCCTGGTTACCTTACTCTTACCCTGCCACAAACCTTTTTCACACACCATGACATTTGGTTCTTTGGCCATCACCTTTCCCATCTCTACTTCTTTGACATAATTTAGCAGCTCAATCGGGTTACAATAAAGAGTCATGTTCCATTTCACTACCACAGATCAGCCTTTAGCCCTTTTATTACCACTAACTTTCCTTTTCCTGGCTATGATGTCACAAGCAAGCGTCTCACTCACTGTTTGAGGAGCCGAGAATGTTGTGCTCACCTCCAACCATCAGCGTAAGATTTACAGTGATAGCATGAAAGCTGAAGACACTTGTGAATACAGCAATAATTTCATTTAGTTATCTATATTAAACCACTCAGGGTTCTCTTGTGTTATATGTTATCCTTTGCCTATGCTGCTGGTAAACACCTTTTATTGATATGGCATTTTGAGAAAGCCCCCCATAATCCAGCAACCAATTAAAGTGTTTTTCAAATACAGTACTTCATATACAGTATTTTGTAAAGAAAATATACAGACTTTTTCCATTGTACTTCTAGTTTAGCAAATCATTCTCTCTTTACGGCACCTTGTATCAAGTGAAATGTTCAAGGTGAGTGCTGACGTCTGCTTTCCTTCACTATAACTGACCTTTCCATGTGCTTTATATCACAAACTATAAAAGCTTAGAGGGTCTTTTGTATGATAAAAATGATCTATTAATTAGACACCTTGCCTTTTTAAGAATGCCCACGTCTTAATATGAAAAGCCCTGTGATATCTATGACATTTAAAAATGTTAAATCTCCCAAGAAAAAAAAATCCCACTGACCTTTTTAAGGCTACACTATGTAACCAGCTCTATTATCAAAGTCATGGAAGAACACATCTTTCTGTATGTGTGAAGTCTGGTCCCATCCGTCTTCTGTTTAATGGAACTCCTGCTGGCAAATGGATGTATGACTTCTTAAACACACCAGTGTATGTGACCTTGTCATGTAGAAAGCTGTGCTGTTTTACAGAATTGTTTGTTCACTAAATTTCACTTGGACTCTTCTTCTTAACTCTTGCACAGCATTATTCAAATATAGACCTGACTTATATGTGGAGACATGTGTTAGATTAAATACAGCCATACATTTTGTGAATAATAATTATATATTGTTGTTTGTATTTGTTATTTTATTGCATTGCATGTCAACAGTGAGTGATAGTGACTTCTCTCTTATTAATAAAGTTTTATCCAATCTACTGAAAGACAATTAGTTTGTGAACCAATTTATTAAGGGTGTTGTTTATTTTAACATCATCTGCCTTTTTAAGAACATCATTGAATCAAAAATAAAAGTAGGCTTATATAAATGAAAAACTAACATTTATAAATGTGGTAAAGTTCCCATACCTTCATACAATATTTGACATTGCAGTTAGCTGTATAGTAAATATAAATGCAATCTGTAATCAGCCATTATAGGCAAAAAAGAATCTGACTGTGGAATTACTGTCAGGAAGGGAAAATACCCCCCACCTCCACCCTCACATTCACAACTTGTTCTGAAATATCTTAAATTTGATTAGCCCCTGAAATCACCAATATATTTCAGAATGTTATCAGTGTATTGTTTTTTTTGTTTTGTTTTGTTTTTTAACACCACCTTGTATTTGGTGATATTTTAAACTGCACCTGTCAGGGCATTTTTCATTTGAGAAATTAGGCTTTAGTAAGGAGTCACTTTGTAGCATGCCCAATATATATGTACCATTTTCCAAATGAATACATCTGAATCATATTTACCAACTTTTGTAGTTGGCGTCTGGGAGTCTCATGTGGGAGGTGGGCGTGCGGGGGGGGGGCTCCGAAAATCCCGTCATTTTGGACTCACCCGTCACGTAATGACACAAACGCGTCATTTTACAGCAGTAGGCAGGCCAAATGCCCGAGAATCGCGGCATTTTGGACCTAATTCTGGCCACTTCACTAGGAGGTGGGCAGATGCGGGAGATTGACATACTCTGCCGGGAGTCCAGGAGACTCACCCAAAATGCGGGAGTCTCCCGGACATTCCGGGAGAGTTGGGAAGTATGATCTGAATGTGTTCTTAGTTCTCAAGCTGGATGTGTGAAAGTTTATCAGCACTTGCATAGAAGTCCTGGAGACATTACGTAACTCCAACCAGTACAACATATGGAAGTAGTCTGTTATATTCTTTGTTTCTCTTCTGTAGCAAAATCATATAGCCTCCTAACAAACTCTATATAATGTTAGTATTTTTAAGATGACAGACACAGCTGTTCTGAGTAGTTTATTTTAATTCTTTACTGAAACAGATAAACCATTATCTGAAAATAAAGGAAAATAAATACTAAAATGTGTGCGGTAGTACTAGGACGTCATTACCGCTTAAGGCTACTTACAACCTGTTTTTATCATGTCTCAATAGTAAATTAACAACACACATAAAGCTTGTTGCTTTTATGCATATATTTGGGGTTCTATTTTCTATTTACCAGTAGGAGGAAACCCCTAGATCTGGCAAACTGTTTTTTGCCGAATTTAGGGATTTTTACAATTTAGCAAGGCCCCCTGGCAGGTGAAGACTATAGCCGATAACCTTCACAGTGGGCCTCCATGCATAGAAGGGGAAGCCATTTTAACAAGGAGAGCAGTGGTACAAGTACCGCCACTGTCTGAGGATAGCCTTTGTCAGGGAACAGAACAAGAAAAATATTTTTTCTAGTTATTTTATTTACTGTTAAACTGTAAACTGTAAAAAGGGAAAGTACAGCACATCTCCTTTTGTACAAATGTGCATATCTGGCCATCATTCATGTACTCACCCATTCTAATATTTTATATTTGACTATGCAAAAGCTTTATAGGACCACATGCATGCTTTTAGTTTGTGATAAATATGCACATCAGCAAAAGTATAAACATGATTTGCCCTTTCAAAAGTGCCAAAAAAAACAAATTGCTTGTAAATATAAACAGAAAAGAGAGTACCAAGGTGCATATAGATGCCATATAGATGTATAGATTTTTTTTTTTGTTCCTGTAATGTATGGGTATACAAAAGGACTAGTTGGCATCAAATTATCTTGGTGTATGAACTACCTGATAATAAATATAAACCAACATGTTTGTATATGCAAAGAAACACAAATACATGCTAGTTTATGCAATGCTAGTTTACATGCAATACATGCACCTTTATGCTGACGACATTCAACTCTATATCTCCTCTCCTGATCTTTCCTCCACCCTCCTCGCTCGGGTATCAGACTGCCTCCCCGCCATCTCCTCCTGGATGTCCAAGCGCTTTCTCAAAATCAATTTCTCTAAAACTGAACTCATTGTCTTTCCTCTGCCCAGACTCCCATCCCACCATGACCTCTCTATTGTCGTCAATAACACCACCATCTCCTCTGTCACGCAACTTTGCTCTCTCTCTTTTGCCCCCCACATTCACTCCCTTGCCCAAGCCTGTCGCTTCCAACTACGCAACATCGCCTGCATCCGTCCTTTTCTCTCTCAGGATGCCACCAAAACTATCATCCACGCACTCATCATCTCCCGCCTCGATTATTGTAACCTCCTCCTCACTGGCCTCCCCCACTCCCGTCTCTCCCCCCTCCGCTCGATACTCAATGCAGCTGCAAGACTCATCTTCCTCTCACGCTGCTCCTCCTCTGCCTCCCCTCTCTGCCTTGCCTTGCACTGGCTCCCCTTCCCCTACAGAATCCTTTTTAAACTCCTCACCACCACTTACAAGGCTCTCTCCAACTCTACTGCCCCTTATATCTCTAACCTACTCTCCATTCACACTCCTGCCCGCTCCCTGCGCTCGGCCAAAGACCGCCGCCTCTCCTCCACTCTTATCACCTCTTCCCACTCCAGAATCCAAGACTTTTCCCGTGCAGCCCCCCTTCTCTGGAACGACCTCCCTCGTTCCATCCGTCTCTCCCCTACTCTGTGCTCCTTCAAACGTGCACTCAAAACTCACCTCTTCCTCAAAGCCTACCAACCATCTACTTAACCCCATCTCCTCCCTTTAGCTCGTCCTCCCTTCTCTCCTCTTGCCTCAACTGGCTGCTCTTGTGCCTGGTCTGTTTACCCTCCCTTAGGATGTAAGCTCATATGAGCAGGGCCCCCTCCCCTCCTGTCTCCATACCTGTTCTTCCACTCCGTCTTTACTGCATATGACTGGCTGGAGTTTCTGAAGTATTGGTCTTTTTGTTCATTGTTCTGTATGGTTTCACCCTGTATAGTCTACTGTTAGTACTGTGTGCGGCGCTGCGGATACCTTGTGGCGCCTAACAAATAAATTATAATAATAGTTATATATTTATTTATTAGTTAATCAGTATAACACTTATTATTGAAATCCAAAAATATACAATGCAAATGTGAATGTGAATACCTTCGCATATGTCTAAAGATTTCACATCCAAATTTGTGCTGCTTATAAACCCGTTCTAGGTGAATAAATACGATCCTATGATGCTGAAGTAGAATGAAATATATACGTATCAAATGTCATAAACATTACATTTAGTGCAAATTCAAAATAATTAAAATATAGAACATTTTATTATACATCATAAAAACAAATCTATAGTATAAAACTAATTTGAGGCCTCACCTTTTTAAATATACATAATTATATTATTATTAACAGATAATTTAAGGAATAAACTATGAACAATATTAAACAATAAAATGTATGTGTAAATATATATATATATAAATAAATAACAGTCTTTTTGCTAAAATAAACAAATTGGATAACAAATTAGTCTGCATCTATGTTAACAAAATGGGGGGGTTCCTATAAAGCAGATCAGATAAATGTGGGTAACATAACAAACTTTTTGTAATTGATAGGGAATCTTAAACACTGCAGTGCATTGGGATAGATTATAATCTTTAATTCCAAACCAACATTCCAAAATGTCAGTGATCCTTTTGCCAACTAGAAACTGGACCTTTGTGAAAAATACATTGATGGTTCATAGGTGTAACTAGTCCTCTGTGGGCCCCATAGGAAAGTTTGTAAGGGTCCCATGTATCTCCCAATGTAGATAAACTCACATATACACATTAAACTTTGACAGGGAAGTCGACCTGTCTCAGTTGTGGGTCTTATAGCAGTTGCAACTATGGTAGGTACGCCCATGTCTTGGAATAAACCTGATCGCTGTGAAAGATATAAATCAGCTTGTATTGAGACTTTTTACATATTGAGATACTTCAGATTTTGTAAATATGACCTCCCATCATCATGGTATGATGGCAATTAGCCCCAGCCTGTAGCTTAGAGAATAGCGGAGCTATGCATTTTCTAATTTTAGATATTACTGACTTGAGATTTCATAGCATAAATATAATCTAAAGACTGTGAATGATGCTTAAATGAACCAGCAGAAGCATTTCAGAGACTTCTGTCCCCTTTCTCAGGGGATTGAAAAAGAGTATAGGAGTCAGCTGTGCAACAAATTTTCTTTGGTAGCCATAGTTGAATTTTTGCTATGACATTGCTTTAACATATTAATTTCTTTACAGTGTATAGTACAATAAAGTAATGGTACAACCTGCACAGTTTTGGGAATATAGAGCAGAGTATAATAGCTCAGCTTATGTCTAAAACATTCTTACGAACATAAAGAGAACACACAAAATTGAAGACTTGGGCAAAATTTGGATCTTCAGTTGTTGTTGGAATACAAGTACCAGTATGCATTTGGTAGTTGCAGCCTGGGATTTGTAGTTCCACAACAGATGGAGAATTACAGGTTGCAATGCATAACTGCTAATCTAGAACAACTGTCATAAATACATGTGTACTGGGGCATATTTTATTGTTTTATGCATGATCAGCCACTAGATAATCATAATGGGAAAAGAAAAGTTGTATAGGAGCAGCCTGGTATCTAACCCCCAATGGCTCCAGAGTACTGATGATGGTTACACTTATAAATCATGTTAAGCTATGCAGAAGCTCCCATTTGCTTTGAACAATCATTTTATTCATGAACATTTACTGACATGATTGACATTTCATAACCAGTCCCAAATGAGTCCGTATCCAAGTATGAAGCTAGCAAGCCAATCCAAAACTAATGATTTGGTATTTCAGACTTGACAGTTAACAGGCTTACTGCTGATACAGTCAACACAAATCCATCAACATTACAGTTTGCCTTACATGACTAGTTTTCATATACAAGCATTTGTCAGACATACAAAATGCATGATGTAAGATTTTCATGCTCCTGCCATTACAGCCTATTGTGACTATGTGGCCCGACTGCGTGTTGCATTATTTATATTTAGCAGATTAATCAGTGGTTTTAAGGATTAGATGAAATCAGATATATTGCGTTTTTCTGCTAGTGATAGAATTTTCACCACCCAATAGAAGCTCAGGTGTGACAGTCTGTGACCGTTTCTCATCATATTCACATATCAATAATTTATTTGGTTGAGTTTTCAATGACTTAGTATATAAACAGCTCTTTTATTCCATTATTTTCTATTTAAATAAAGTGATTATTGCAGAAGGGTACTCCTTTTCCCTTTTAACAATTTTGATCTGATTCAACACCATATTCATAGATATTTATTCTTCAACTGGTGCCGTTTAAAAGTCATTGCCTAAAAAAAATAGATTTTGTAAAGCTAGATTTTTACAGGTTTCCACAGCAAACCATTCACTTTATTAGTCACAGTAGTGCAACGTAGAAGGATATCAACATGAACTGCAGTCAACAGGTAGTCCTTTTAACAACCGTTATGTCATACAAGGTTTGGCAGTGTAGGGAAGGGTGCAAAACAATGCATTTGTAATCAGATCCATATAAGCAAGACAAAGTTTTATTTTTAAAAAGTCAGTTTAAACATTCCAACTCATATTTTATAGTTTTTAAGATTAAATTCCCATTTACATCCATTTTAATCAGTGGAATGTTAAATTTGGATGCAAACAGCATAGCTTTTAACAGTCTGATGCAAGCAATATTGGTGTAGGTTGACAACCTAATCCTGCCATCCTCTCTGGGCAACTTTTTAGGAGTTTATTTATTTTATAATACACAAGTGATGTGAATATATGTAAGATATCCTGTAAAAATTTATATAATTTTATTTGGAGGGTATAGATGTGACTCTGGGTTTAGACGGTAGTGATGTCACTTGTGTCATGTGACTCATTTTGAAAATGTTCCGCGTTGTGATGCGTAGCTACCACAGCAGACCGTCTGGATAAGAGGATGCCCCAATACGCGCAACGTTCTCTATTTCACACTGGAATTTGTGTTTTGTAGGGAAAAATGTTCCCCCCTTACTGTAAAAGTAGAACGATACGAGAAGCCTTCCATTTGATGACCTGTGTAAAAGACTTGCAATATAGTCATGTAAATGGATATAGGGGACATACAATCATTATTTTCAACGACTGCATTACACTGTGTTGGCTTTTAGACTCATCTTGAACTATATTTTTGCTTTTTTTATTGTTTGTTGTGCTTTTTAATGTGGAGTTGAGAAAAAAACAACAAACAATAAAAAAATGGCACAGACATCAAGTATCTGCAGTGTATTCACACTAACATTATATTGCCTGCGGGGGTCCTCACTGCAATGTTTATACGCAATATGTGAGTATTATTACTGGTATGCCGGCATTGTTATGGAAATGGAAGAACCAGGACACATGCCAGCTTAGGTCCATTACATTACATTTCCAGCAATAGCTTATTCTGCTGTTAATTCACCTTACATACCTTCAAATTTCTTGTGCATAAAGTACTGTTTTAAAGTGTTTAATAGGAATTCACAGAAAGGACTGCTATCCCATTGCCTCCATCTCGAGGTTACCACTAAAGCAGGACGTAATTGGTTTCTTTCTCCCTCTTTAACAGAACGTGAGTTCAGGGTAATTATCTGTTTGTATTTAATGTGTAATTGAAAACAACTTCAGAGTCTACTCATGAAGAATATAAGGGCATAAAGCTATACCCTTATTAGCCAATCTGAACCAGCTATGATAAGGGGCGTAAATAAAAACTTTTGTGCAGATACTGCAAGGAGACTGAAAACTCCATTGCGGGAAAAGCATGAGGTCATTTTTTTTTTTTTGCTAGTACAAAAGTGTGTGCCATTAATCTGTCCTTAGCAACAGCTTGATGCAAACCAAAATCAGATGAATGCATTTTTGTAGGTCCACTTTATCAGATGTAGGCAATTAACAGCTCACACACCTCTAGTTCGGGCTTTGTTTTTACAGAGTGCATGCTAGACAAGGCATAAAGATGCTATTATTTTTAGAACAATATGCCTGGCTAATCCCAATTTATTTTCATAGCTGTGTTAGCAACAAAAGCTTTAGAAAGAGCACAGATAAAAGAATGCTATCTGGGTTGCTAATCTCATCACTGGAGTTGGAGTATTCTACCTTAGCCAAACTTTCCCTGGCCAAAAATAAAAGAAAAACATTTTTCTGCTTCAATACTTTATTTCTGGAGGCCAGTGAGGGGCCAATTATGCAAATTATATGTGCGTAATGTTTGGAATACCACAGTGCAAGCTCTCTGTTCTGTTCTAATTGCCAGTGCTCCACAGGCCCAGAAGTGGCATTTCTATTACTAATTGTGGAGACATTAAATACTTTCACTATTCATTTCTAAAATTCTTTCTGGAATTACTATATCTACACCTGGCTTTGGGGGGTCTTACACGTTCCTTTTGTATTGTGAGGAGTATTCTGAAAACAAATGAACTGATAATAATGTGAAATTGACCTTAAGTTTCTCACAGGTATAAGAAATGACATGGAACCAGAGATTAAATACATATAGACAGATAAATAACAGATACACAAGTATTTTCTGAATAAATTGCTCACATCAAATATAGTTTGTTTACATTGTTCTATCAACTCAAAACATGAATGATTATTGGTAAGATTACATCTGTCAAAGATCACTGATTCACTAGGGTTCCGGCGGCATTCCGTATCTTTAAGCTGTCAGGGTATTATTAGAAGTAACATCCCCAGCACCCCTAACCGTAAAGCCACTTCCAGCACCTGCACAAAAAACATAAACTGAAAACCAATTCAAAGACAGTGATTAAAGAAGCAGAGAAGGAAAATAGGTTACTATGACATAGCATAGGAGCAAGTATTGTCAAGAAGCTTTTGGTTGTTGGCTAGTGACATTTTACAGGAAATTAAATAATAACAATAATATCAAAAGTAAACCTAAAAAAAAATGAATCTTAAGCTACTGACACATATTCTGATACTTTGTTTTTGTTCTTAATTGTGATCAAGCTCATCTAAAATGTGTGTATATAGAGCTTATACAATCAGGTAAACATGGAGGCGATCTAAAAATATGTTAAAAAAGAGCATTGAATTTATAAATTGAATAGATTTCCAAATGGATCTAATGAAATGTTTAATTTTATTCCTTTCTTTAAAAAAAAATTATATAGAATCTGTTTGTAAATGTTCTCATATATAGAGCCACTTATATAGTGTATCTCAGTTGTGTTCTGACCATGTATATTGTATTGTTTAATTAAAGTTCCTTGATAGATTGTAATGATAAACTCAGGTTCAATCATAATAAATATCTATTTCATAATTTGCTTTTTGCTAAATATCAATATAAGTATACAGTTGTTTTTATAATAATTGGATAAATATTTAGTCTTTTTTTATTTTTCAATCAAAATTATTTAAAATAGTCCTGTGCATATCAACCAATAGAAATGTTCCATTATGTTTGGCTTTGATCTTTTTGTTAATCTGACTGGGTACTGGAGCACCAGAATTGGGGAGACAGCACACCTAGCATTACAACACAACATGGGACAATATACTGTATATACTCGTGTATAAGCCGAGTTTTTCAGCACCTTTTTTTTACGCTCAAAAAGCCCCCCCTCGGCTTATACTCCAGTCAATAAGTTTCCCCAGTTTTCTGTGGTCCTCGGCTTATATTCAGGTCGGCTTATACTCGTGTATACACGGTACCTATAATTGAATTTCTATTTGTCAAAGATGTCACTGATTTTTCTCACAGATGATTCCAGGGCGATACATATACTTTATCTGTCATGGTACCATTAATAATGTCATCTCCGAGGATCCCTGACCCTAAAGCCACTTCATACTCCTACACAAAACACTCTATCCGCAGTCACTACACTTGTCTTGACTGCAGGAGGGAATGCAGTGGGACACCAAGGACCTGAAAGTCTCTCTGCAGTCATAACATTAGTAAAAACAGTGACTAATGCTGTGAGTTTCCTTCCCTCTGGTACCTCCACTACTCACACTACAAGTCACTACTGCGCTAGTTCAATGACTGCAGGAAGAAGTGAAGGTGATTGGTGTCACACTGCATTTTCTCCTAGAATTGACAGGAGTGTAAGGAGGCCTATAATGGTGATGTCTGAGATGAGAGTTTCACATCGCCTCATTAAAGAGAAATGGCCCTGGATGGTTCTCTACCTGTCCTGGGAATGTTGTATGGCTTTCTCACAGGAACACACAAGAATCTGGATCCACATGTGCTCTTTTCAACCAATGATAAGGCTGCAAAGATAATCAAAGCATATCTTACCATGCATCTTTTAATATAAGCCTATTACATTGAAAAAAAAAAGTTGGTATTAGTATTTTATTTTAACTGACCAAAGGATAAATTCATACAAACTTAACTATTGAGTCTCTAATCTCACAATAGCATACTTGAAAAGATGTGTAAAATGTAATTAAATATTTACCTGCATCCTTAGGCAACATCTACACAGACACTTTTTTCGGGCATGCATGGAACTCTGGAGCATGAAGGGGCGTGAAAATGATTCATCATGAAACATAATTTCTCATGCTTCTACTTGCTCCAATTTGCTCCCTGTACGCCTGGAGAAAGCATTGGTATGGATGTAGCCCTATATACCACACCTAATCTGTCTAAGCACTAACATCAAATTAATGGGGAAAGGATTTATAAGCACAGAGAACAGCTCGTGAAAAGACACATTGTACTCTGGCAACTGCAGTATAGAAACATAAATGAAAATAAAATATAGCATTTTGAAATATATGAGATATTAATATTCTGTAACAAATATTTTGGCTAGCTACATGTGATAACCACTAAGCCACCGTGCTTCTAACATTTGCACAAAACAAGGTGAACAGCAGGTTCAAAATGGCATTTGCTTTATTAAATTGACATTTTCAGCTACGTAAATGACCTCCTCTAACATCTCTTCTCTTTCTCTATGCACAGTAAATCCCAAAGCTTCTCTCTAAGAAACAGTAAATGGCTCTAGACATCAACAATTGTCTAATTTCTCTTCACACAAAAGAACAAAACAAGACATTGTACCAAATTATGTTGCAAAAAAAATAATGAAAACTCATATTTCCTCTTTAAAACTGAAGCACCACAGAGTTTTGCTTTCTTAAGCACATTACCTGTGTGGACAATAACACTTTGTGACTCACCACTGAAAAACTATGTCAAGGCATAATACATTTTAGTCTGCCATATCACTCACCTTGCAGATGGTTATCTTCAGCTATGCTTGTCAATCCCACTCAATGTCTGTTATAATTAAGCATCAGCTCTATTATACCAAGGTAGAGTTCACTTTCTGCTTAATAGAACTGCTAAAGAACTATGTATGGTATTTCCTCACAATTTAATGAGCACGGAATAAAATATCGTTTCAAGAAGTTATTTTGTAAATCAAAAGTCTATGTATACATTGAATTATGAAAGAAAAAACTTTTTACGTTATACAGAATAAGTTCTTTTATGTTTTTGTTTCTTTTCAGGCATTAAAGGTGAAGAGTCACAGAATGAATATTGTACTTGGCACATGTATAAATCCCCATTTAAGACCACCCACTTCACGAAATACAGTTCGTTTTTGTGAATGAAAGAAACAAAATGTTAGAGTTTTAATACTATTTCAAGCAGGTCTCTTTACTGCACAAATAATACTACTTAAAATAATATTCTTTATGTAATTTAAGGAATTTCATGTATTACAAGGAGTAATTAATCATGTTCGTTGACTAGTGTAATAAAACACCACTCATTTGGAGTGGCTAGTTTCCTTGAATTTCTTAAACAACCTTTGACAGTTTATATTTTAGATTTCTAAAATAAAAGTTTTCCTTATGTGAAAGAACATTCAAATATACACATTT
Organism: Mixophyes fleayi; assembly: GCF_038048845.1. Taxonomy (NCBI): domain Eukaryota; kingdom Metazoa; phylum Chordata; class Amphibia; order Anura; family Limnodynastidae; genus Mixophyes; species Mixophyes fleayi. Next base: position 422,783 of record NW_027446695.1, on the reverse strand, counting down.
CAAGTTTTCATGCCTTATAGAACTTAAACTATTTGAAATGCATTGTTATTCCCAACAGTTATTATGTGTACTCTATTGTGCTGTTTATGTATATTTAAAAAATATATATATAAATGTGGATTTACTTTTTTCATATTATACCATTTGTGGTTTGATTTATATAATTAAAGCTGCGTTTCCTTTAGATTATGTTTGTCTTGTGCTGGTAAGGATTTTTCACCCGTAGGCTGAGCCTGATTTGTTATTTTTCAGCCAAGCCTCTAAGTGCATATTTGTATTGTAATACACCTACACAAGTGATACATTTGACATATTATTATTTTTCAGCATACCTTGAAACTTGTACTAATTGTAAAACATCTTAAAAGGTTTGAGCAAAACAGCACATGACATCAATCATCCAATACACATATTTATATGTATATTATATTTTACTTTTACTTTATACGTGTGTACATTGCTGGATTTTATAAAATAAAAGAATCAATTGTTTTGTATACCAAACGATCCTAATTTTTAAACAATAAAGATCCAAAGAAAATGTGGAAAATTGGGAAACAAGATGTTTGGCTTCATTCAGTGTTGGGGAACATAGTAAACCCAGAACCATCATACTGCAAAGTGAATTTTAAAATTACCAACACCACTCACCCCACAACTAGCAGAACTTTGGGTGCCCCATGCTAGGAAAGTCAGTACCTGTGTAGAAACTAGCACACCACTGTGATTCTTAAAACTCTCTCATAGGGAAGACCAGTGCATCCCTAGCAGTAGTAAGTCCTCCCAAAATGGGACCAAGTTGGGGAAAGGGACAGTTAACCAAAAGTTTATTTGATGGTTAGAAATATCCTTAAAATGCAGTCCATTAGTGTGTAATTTGGTTGACAATGAGCCCTCTTCCGTAATTGTAATGGTTTTTTATGTGTATTTATGTATATTTATGTGTATTTTTTCGCCTGGCTACTTAGGGTTCTATTTGTTGAACTTAAAATGGGCAAATTTTGACTTTTATTATTACAAATATTGCTATTTATGCCAAAGAACGCGTGTGTCTGTATTATATTGTTACATCTATAAAAACTGTTGCATTTTTAGTGACGGGATAAAAAAATGACTGTTATACTCATTTGATGCAGTTTAACTGAATTCCCCAGCGCACACAGAGATATTTTTTTTAAATGATTTCCAGCAGAAAAATGATCTGCCAATGACCTATTAGCATCATAGCTGAATACTGTCTTTAGTGGCCATTCACGCAGACAAGAGCAACAATATAAAACCTGTACAGTACCTCTACTAGCCATCCTCCTTGACCTAAAACATTCACAGTTCAGCTTAAATTTCTAATGCAGTTACATAGATTAAATGCAGGAAACTGACTGAAATCAGTACATGCTCCAGATGTTTAGGCATGTACTTAGTCTACAATTAGTATTCTGGCATTTAGAGTACTTATTAGCATGAGCAAAAATATCAGATTCATATATTCTATTCATGTGAGCATAACTATTCATTAACATGTTTTCAACATTATTGGAACAACATTTTGTGTGGCCCTATATAAATAACTGCTGCTGATGGTGATGATTTATGTAGAATTACGCTGATATATCAACACTATATATCTTAAAAAAATTAATGGACAAACACAAATAAATTGCAAAACTCTAGTTTTTGGGTCTGCTAAACTTATTTTAATATATGCTGTGGTGAAGTAATGGCTGCTATCTCATTACTAAGGTATGTCAAAGGGATCTTATGAAATTGTAAAAGAAGATTCTTGTGGACATTTAACCAATCAACTGTACTCAAGAAAAATAATCAGTGTGGTAATGACTCTAGAATGTTGTGTTAGTGCATGCTTTCAGAAATATTAGTCTATGAACTCCCTTTAACACTGTTAATTCTTCCATATATTTCTCTGAAATGTTACCTAGATGTAAACAGTTTGTTTACCCCTGACCAAGTATAACTCATCCCCATAAACATTTCAATATGGCAAGGGTGAGAGGAAAACAATTATTTAATCTCTCATTTATACCAGTTATGGCTGACGGCACTAATATGAACTCCTAGAACAGGCAGTAGAGGTCTTCACCTATAGCAGCCGCCTTTCCCGTACAGCATGTTATGTTCACAGTTACTCGGAATTTATGTTCAGAGACCGTAGTGACGGAGGTAGGAGGAGTAACCAAAGTCAGGAGGTAATCCAGGGACAGTCCAACGGTAGTAGGTCTGTAGCAATCAGAATATCAGGGACAGGCCAAAAGGTCAAGGCTTGTAGCAAGCAAGGGGAATCCGAATAACAAAGCCAAGGTCAGGGCAATCAGAGTTCAAGCAGGGTTCAGAAACAAGCCAGGGATCACAACAGGAATCAAACAGCAAACGGACAGAGTATCCACAGAACTTGGAACAAAATCTATAACTGGGAGGAAGGCTATGCCCTCTCTGCCTTAAATAGTGAAACCCACCAAGCAGACATCAATGCATCAGACCTGTCACTCAACCACAGGAGGATGTAGTCATGAGAGGAGCCTATTTGTGCACGCTGCTGGCTGCTAGATTTACCAGGATGCGGCGGTGAACTACAGAGTGTCCTAGCTGTGGCCCCGGTGACAGCCAGGATGAAGGGGCGGACATGACATGCTGGCTGTCAGGGCAAATGCCAGGACGCGCCCCAGTGTCAACAAACGAGCAGGGGTGGCTCATAACAATTAGGGATGTGCACCGGCGACTTTTGAGGTCTCGTGTTTTGTGTTTTGGATCCGGATTTCCGTTATTTTTGAGGTTCGGATTTGTCTCGCAAAACACTTGACGAAAGGTCTCGGTTCGGATTTAAGGTCTCGGGTTCGGATTTTTTTTGAAAAAAAAAAAAAAGTTTAAAAATCAAGTTTTTGGGCTTATTTTCACTCCTACGCTATTATTAACCTCAAAAACATTCAATAACAAGCATTTCCACTAATTTACAGTGTATTCTGAACACCTCACAATATAGTTATTAGTCCAAAACGTTGCAACGAGGTATCTTTCTGGACTGCGTAGAGGAGTGGGTCACCACAATATATATAATAAGAAAACCATCAACTTGTATGATTCACACCAATAAATGTACCTGGACTGCGTAGAGGAGTGGGTCACCACAATATATATTAAAAACCCTGAACTTGTATGATTCGCACCAATAAATGGACAGTGGGTACAACCGCATTTTTTAGAGCACTGAGGACACTTGATCGTACTTCTCTGTACATTTTTGGTATCGCCTGCCTAGTGAAGTGGAATCTCGACGGGATTTGGTACCGGGGACACAATACCTCCATCAACCCTCTAAATCCCACTCCACTGATGGCGGACACCGGGCGCACGTCTAACACCAACATTGCAGTTACAGCCGCAGTTATACGCTTTGCAATAGGGTGACTACTATCGTATTTTGTGGTCATGGCAAACGACTGTTGGACGGTCAATTGTTTTGTGAAAGACTTAGCGGTCTTACGACTTCCCCTCTGGGAAGATGACCGACTAACAGCAGCAACAGTGGCAGTAGTAGGCGTACCGCTGCAGGATTCCTCGGATGAATCCCGTATTGAGGAGGACTCAGTCTGGCTGCTGACTTGGGCTGCAGGACTGAATCTGATGGAGATTGTGGAGGAAGTTGACGAGGAGGGTGTTGCTGGTGTGTATCCAACTGGACCACGGGATTTAGGTGTCCCTGTACCGATGAGGGTCCTAGCCCCAGTTCCTGAACTAACCACTGAACTATGAAGGTTATTCAGGTGACGTATAAGGGAAGATGTTCCTAGGTGGGCAAGATCCTTACCCCTGCTTATTTGAGCTTTACATAAGCTACATATGGCCATACATTGGTTGTCTGGATTTGGATAAAAATAACTCCAGACCGAAGAGGTGCATTTTTTGGTCTTCTGACCAGGCATGACGATGGGCTTTTTCATCCCATGGACATCAGCTGTTTCCCCCCCTGGTGCCTCATTTACAATAACCACATCACCATCCTCATCATCAAGTTCCTCCACAGCGCCAGCTACATCATCAATAGCCTCCTCCCGAGCCACCTCTTCCCGTACAGTGATGGGAAGGTCAGGCTTGACAACCACCAACACCCTTGAACTCGCCTTGGGGATTTGTGTGGACAATAATCCAGCACTCACAGCACCAGCGCAGTAAAATAAAGACAAAAGATCCTGGTCCTTGAGAGGCTCAGTCCAAGTCCTCATCTTAATTCCATCAGAAATCTATGGCGAGACCCCAAACGTGCTGCCCCTCAACTGTCCTGTGATTCTGTGAAGCCCGTTCTAAGAAGTAAACTGCTGTGAGACATGAGAATCTTAAGTGTGAACAAGGGCTGGGGTCTGAATACTTTTTCAATACTGTGTGTGTGTCTATATATAGTGAATGTGCAAGTACACATCACCTATTGTACAGTATATTTATGTCTATATATGTCTTTCCTTTCCAGAGCTTCCCGTCCCTGACGATCTCCGAACTCCGATAAAGATCCAGCGGGAAGAGCATCGGACTCTGCACTTCTTTCCTCCAGAGTACGGCTGTAAGAGATACACATCTCTCATCTCACATCTGACATATTTCCTCACCAAAGACCTTTGTTATTTACCACTAATTATATACATTGTCCTAATTTACGATGCTTATTTAAATACGTACACTTTTATTTTGCTATATTTATCAATCAGTTGTTATATTAATCAGTTCATTGTTTCATAGGTAGCTATAATCAGATGTATTTTAAGATACAGTCATAAGTCAGGGAACACAAAATTATGGTGAAGAAACAAATATTTTTGAATGTGAACAAAATAAAAAGTTTTCTTTATTATTAAATAAGTAGCAATTTCTTTTGACCTCTGTTTACATTTATATTTTCTCAGTCAGTGACAGATCATGAATCACTTTCTAAACAATGGGTCTGATGCTGTGTTAGGAGCAAAGCAAAAAAGGAGTAAATTTTCTCCTGTATAAAACCATGTTACAATATAATGGGTGCAAATTAGTCTATTATTTTGTATATAAGTTAAATACTGGCTGTTTTCATGTAGCACACAAATAGTTGATAGCTTTAATTCAAACTAAAATTTAAAGTTGATCTAGGACATGACCTATCCCAACTATAAATCTGTTCACACATTTTAAATTGACCTCCCCCTCCAGTGCAACATGGTTTTGCCAAGTTGCAAAGTTACTCCTTTTTTTTACATTGCACATAACTCAGCATCAGGCCCAATGTGTGCATGTTTGAACTAATCCTGTTCTTTCCATTCAATCATTTTGCTGATTAGTCTACTAATGAGTTCAGAATTGATAAGAATGTTGGCAGCTACATAATTTCAATCATATGTTGTATTCTGTATCTTACAAATTTACCTGTACCTCAACATGTCAGTTCTAAGTTTTCGGCAATTAAATTTAAAGCGGCGCTGCATTGCAAAGGGAAACTTCCCTTTACAATGCAGTGCCGCTTTAAATTTAATCGCCGAAGACGCTGAACACGCCGGAGTTGAAGAATCCGGACATTAATACATTTACCCCCTGTAGTTTTATTTTGCTGATTATTCATATTTAACGAAATGAAAACTTTTTTCCAGCTGCTCCTGTGTTCACAGAGAACCCAAGTAATATAGCAATGGATATTGGATCAGATGTGATTTTGCACTGTACTGCACAGGGATTCCCTGAACCGAAGATAAAATGGAGAAAGTTAAATGCCACATCCACATTTTCAAAGCCACTTATGTATAACCAGAAGACTGGGACACTACAGATTAGTAGTAAGTCTACATTGTAAAACAGAGTGCTTCTTAAAAAATAACCGTAAATCAAAGGAGATGTGTTAATTACCTTCATGTATGTAATGATTTCCTATGTATAACAAGAAACCTAAACACAGCAAAGCATGACCCCTTCCAAACTTGCAGTGACATGATCCTATGCCTGTTTCCAATCACTTACAATGTATCACTTCTGTTACCTAGGAAACTGAAAGACAGTCACTAAAAGGGACATCCACCTTCAACAAACATATTCAAAATGCATTCTTTATAGCAATACAATACTGTTCCCAACTGATACTAAATGTACTATTATTTTGTACATTAGTTACTTTATCATCGTCCTGATGTGTAGATGTATTGTGCTCTGCTTCAGAGATTCTTAACTTGGTCTAGTCTTGGACAACTAGTTTGTCTGTTCTTGAGTCATCACTGCGTTGCAATAAAAATGTTACTTATAAGAAAACTTCACTTATGTGCAGTTTGTATTAGCAGTTAATTATGCATAATAGACACAAAGGGCTAGATTTACTAAGCTGCGGGTTTGAAAAAGTGGGGATGTTGCCTATAGCAACCAATCAGATTCTAGCTGTCATTTTGTAGAAGGTACTAAATAAATGACAGCTAGAATCTGATTGGTTGCTATAGGCAACATCCCCATTTTTTTCAAACCTGCAGCTTAGTAAATCTAGCCCAAAGGGTCTATTTACAAATGTAACCCCTATCCTATCAATAACTGTTTACCATATACATTCTGTAGTTCAGTGGATAGCACTTCTTATTCTGCATCTTTTACCTTTTTTAATGGTTCTGCAGTATTGAATCCGCTGGCTGTGGCACGAGCCCACAGGACTGTTACCTTGTTGCTGTCAATGGGCAGTAATAATTGAAGTCTGTGATGTAGGGAAGATGCCAGATGGAGGACTCAATACAGCCAGTCCCCCAAACTACTTGAGAGTGAATAGAGTAAATGGTTACTATGAGGACAGCACGATGCCTAGCATGCATAATAAAGGCTATGTTGCTGAGTAATTGCTTCACCCGTCCACATTATATAGTGTATACAATTAGGGTTCAATAACTAAGTAGTGCATATCATATTAGGTTATGCTTGTAAATATGTTCAACATAGGTTATAAGTAACTGCTGTGCCCAGTTGGCAAAATTGTTTAAATTGTGCCAGGTCCATTTCAATGTATATAGATAACTGGGTATTATTGGGGAGTCATGTCATGAGAGGCACGTGGATGTCACGCTCTGGTCCCTCAAACGGGTACCTGTCTCGTTACCTGCATCTCACTGATCTTGAAACTGGCATGTTCTGGTGTCAGACTCACACCATTCATTTACCTACTGTCAGATCTGGGCAGGTGCAAGGTCTGTTTCACTTCAGGACCTTCTCCCTCTTTCTTATTGACTAAGTGTTATCGGAGCACTATTTAAACCTCCTGGATTCACCTGTCTGACCTCTGTTCTTCAAGCTCACTTCCTGCAGCCTGTGGTTCTAGTTACTGTTCTCCTTGTGGATTGCGTGCACTTCAGTCTGCTCTCAGCTCGTGGCCTTTGTTGAACTATCGCTGCTCCAGTATCTCTATTACCATCTCCAGAGTACTTCATCGTGACAGCCTCGGTTCTCTCATCGCTACCTCTCAGAGCCAGGAGCTGTTATCCCGAGTTACCTCTGCTACTTCAGTCTGCTCTCAGCTCGTGGCCTGTGTTGAACTATCGCTGCTCCAGTATCTCTATTACCATCTCCAGAGTACTTCATCGTGACAGCCTCGGTTCTCTCATTGCTACCTCTCAGAGCCGCTACTACGTCTGTGACTCATCAGCTGTTGTCCCGAGTTACCTCCACTACTTAAGTCTGCTCTCAGCTTGTGGCCTGTGTCGAACTATCGCTGCTCCAGTATCTCTATTACTATCTCGTAATATTACTTCATCGTGACAGCCTCGGTTCTCTCATCGCTACCTCTCAGAGCCATGAGCTGTTATCCCGAGTTACCTCCGCTACTTCAGTCTGCTCTCAGCTCGTGGCCTGTGTTGAACTATCGTTGCTCCATTATCTCTATTACCATCTCCAGAGTACTTCATCGTGACAGCCTCGGTTCTCTCATCGCTACCTCTCAGAGCCATCAGCTGTTACCCCGAGGTACCTCCGCTACTTCAGTCTGCTCTCAGCTCGTGGCCTGTGTTGAACTATCGCTGCTCCAGTATCTCTATTACCATCTCCAGAGTACTTCATTGTGACAGCTTCGGTTCTCTCACCGCTACCTTGCAAAGCAGCTACTACTCCTGTCACTCATCAGCTGTTGTCTACTATTCTCCTATGTTGCTTTCTCCAGCAGCATGATGGCTAAGTGTTTAGCACGTCTGCCTTACAGCACTGGAGTCATGCGTTCACTTCCCGACCATGACCTTATCTGTGAGAAGTTTGTATGTTCTCCTCGTGTTTGCGTGGGTTTCAACCAGGTGCTCCGGTTTCCTCCCACACTCCAAAAACATACTGGTAGGTTAATTGACTGCTAACAAAATTGATCCTAGTCTGTCTGTGTGTGTGTATGTTGGGGAATTTAGACTGTAAGCCCCAATGGGGCAAGGACTGATGTGAGTGAGTTCTCTGTACAGCGCTGCGGAATTAGTGGCGCTATATAAATTAATGACGATGATGATTGCCATCCTGCTTAGTACATTTGCAGGAGGGATCTGTAGAGTCTTAAAAACTACTCACAAATACCTTTAACCTAAAAGACATTTTTATCTCAAGAGATATGTGTTCACATGTCCATAACTTTCATAGATTGTTGATATAAGACGGATTCTCTATTTTTTATTTACATTCACATGCTTCATTATTAGAGAAAATAATTGAATTATTGGTAAGTAGCTATCTAAAATAAGTGGAAATCATTGTTATATTGAACACATTTTAGGCTTTTGTTAGTACAGAATTTGCTAGTTGTTATCTTATTGAAGTGCAGTAGGCTGAATCTTATAAATAAGTAACACAGAAAACTGTGAAATTCAGCTAAACAAAGTGAAATTGTGAACATTTTTACCATTTTTGTGCGGATCACAGTTATTATAAGCATTCTGTGTTGCTTCTGTTTGTCAGTGTTCTGGTTCAATGGCGACTTATTAGCTATTACTTAGTATATATATTATAAATATAAATATTTATTTTAGATCTATGGGTTGGAGATGAAGGTACCTATTTGTGTGAAGCTGAGAATCAGTTTGGAAAAGTTCAGTCCCAAGTCATTGTTACACTAACAGGACTAGGTAAGATATCTTTTCCAGATTCATGGACTTTTAAAACTCCTATCTTGATCTATAAAGCCAGATAATGTCAACATTGAACTGGCAGGAAATGCAGGGTGTTATTGCTGCTCGAATATATGCATACTTGCCAACTCTCCCTGAATGTCCGGGAGACTCCCGAAATTCGGGTCGGTCTCACGGACTCCCGGGAGAGCTGGCAAATCTCCTGCATCCCGCATTTGCGGGGCTAAAATGACACAATTCACGTGCCCCGCCCCCTGTCGCCCTCTAGACACGCCCCTCTCCCGAATACAACTTACCAAAGGTAGGCAAGCATGAATATATGTCACGTTTTAATCTATATCTAAAACCGTGAATTAGACCACTTATAATATGTTTACAAACATAACTCTTTCTTGTAGGCATTCAATACAGTTATGTTACCTCCTCTCAAGTGCAGCACTGTGAGGTTGGCCTGGTATATTTGGCCTAAAGCAGCACACAGATAAATCTGGACCTAGTCTTGGTATTTTCACACCCGGCGCTCCCATTAGGCAACCTTAGGCAGTTGCCTAGGGCGCCGGGACCTGCAGGGCGCCCCTAGATTGTCTAATCTAGTCAGTTGTTCCAAGAAGAGGATGGCGGCGGCCATTACAAAATAGCAACAGGCGCCCCTCCGCCGCTGCACTTCTGTCCCAAAACGCTGTCAGCGGTTTGGGACAGAAGTGCAGCGGCGAAGGGGCGCCTGCTGCTATTTTGTAATGGCCGCCGCCGTCCTCTTCTTTATCTGATATGATGCGCCCTTACATACCTCTCCCGGAGTTAAACATCTGAAATATGACGTTATACCAGGAAGTGCAGAGGGATCTGGGTAATGTAGTTTTATGGTTTCCTCTTCTCCTTTGAAATTTTTCCTAGGGCGCCGATAACGCTAGCACCGGCCCTGGGTATTTTAATAGACTATGTTTCTCTGTAGAAGGTTAATGAAAGCTGACCAATAATTCTTCTAATTTTTGTATCAATGCACCTCTTCTTAGTAATTCCTGCAATTGGAGAGAGCCCTTCCATGGTGAGTGTTATTGAAGGAAACCAGATCACTTTGCCATGTGTTATCTTAGCTGGAAATCCTCTTCCAGTGAGACAGTGGTTTAAGGACAACATAGTGGTAAGTGCCATTAATTATCATTGCTATTAAATTGTAATTCATATTACTATTTGTGAAACGTAACAATTGAGACATGCACATGTCTTGTTACATGTAAACAAAAGGATGCTAAAGCCAAATGTGGGCCTGCACAAGAAACAATGTACATTATTAACATACACAACACAGGACAGATTGACATATACACAATGGTAAAAACCAATACTTGGAGGCGCCTACAAATGAACATCTAAAAACATAATTATTAAATAAAAAGCTTTTTAGACATCTATATGTGACATGGCACATAGACAAACTGAACTCTTGAATAATATGGAAATTTTTTATTTATCTAATAGAATTAGCAAAAACATGTATATTATCAATACAATATTAAAATATAAAAAAATGAAAATATATAAGTATTTAATATATAAGTATCTTCAACCTGTGTCTGTGTCTGTGTCTCTGTCTATGTGGTAGAGTGGCTCACAGTGTTCAGACTTTGCTTTAGTAACTTGCAAGTCAGGGTTTGTGTCCCTGACATGACACTAGGAAAATAGTTTATTATTTTTTTCTAATGTAATATGTTTGTTGGTCTCCATGCTCTAATTATTATATATAAAAAGAATATATAACCAGGATGTACCTGAATGAGTATCAATGAGGGGATATATATCTAAAAAATAAAAAATAACAAAGTAGACAAAAATTATAATAGCACATGAAATATATACATATATGTGTGGACATGTGTTTTTTTTGTAATATATCTGTTTGAGTGACTTAGACTGAACTCCTGGACATGTTTAATAAAGTTTGATCTAAATTTTTATGCAGCTATAACTGTTTTAAGTAGGAGTAATTAAATGTGTTTGACAGCTAGTTATCCACTTAAGAAAGATGCTGACTGGTCAAAGTGGGGTAAAAAAATAGTAGAAGTGAAACACCTTATGCATTTGGATACTGGGATAATATTCAGACCACTTAGATCTATTGAAGTAAAAGCATTGTATTAAAACACTGCTATAAAATTCTCCCTATTTGCCTGTTATGCTGCTAAGACAGATCCATCAGTGAACATTGCCCTCAGCTGCCACGATCTACAGCTCCTGTCAGGCTCTTTCCTTCAATCAGACTCTTGTGATCTACCGGATCTACAGCTCCTGTCAGGCTCTTTCCTCCAGTCAGACTCTTGTGATCTACAGGATCTACAGCTCCTGTCAGGCTCTTTCCTCCAGTCAGACTCTTGTGATCTACAGGATCTACAGGCTACAGCTCCTGTTAGGTTCTTTCCCTCAGTCAGACTTTTGTGAGTAAAACATCCTAAGTGATTTGTGGGATCCATTGGGCTGTCTAAATACAGAGGAGAAGATACTATTTTCCCTAAAACAGCCACTCGCACCAGTATTGATTACAATCTCACTTCTAGGACAATTAAAAGGGAGTGTGTGCCATCTACTGATTGACAGCGTCTATTTCTATTACTACAATACAGAGACTATATACGGATATAATCCATATTTAATGAAAAGGGAGTAAAGTTAATACTAAACGGAAAATTCCTTTCATACACACGTATGAAAGATATAGATGTCTAAAAAGCTTTTTACTCAATAATTACATTTTTAGATGTTCATCTGCGGCGCTCCCAAATATTGTTTTTTGCTATTTGCATTCACACAGGGAAAGTGGCATATCCCCTCTATTGGGGTGTGACTCTTTTTGATGAACTCTTATACTTCATATCATTTATATTTATTGTTTTTGTGTATTAGTCCCTAGGAGGTTATTGTGAGTTTTCTGACATATACACAACACCTGAAGAAGCAGCATTGGATTCATGTAAAGTTCTCCCCCACACACTGTGCCGAATACACTACACATTACAAACTCAATGAGTTTTCTCTCATTACTACCTTACATCTCTTCTATACCCTAAGGAGAGCTGAATTGCAACAGTTTGAGAAATGCCCTTTACTTTTTCAGCATGACAATGGCCCTGTGCACAAAGTGAGGTCCATCAAAAAATGGTTTTCTCAGTTTGGTGTCTAAGAACTTGACTTGCCTGCACGGAGCTCTGCCCTCAACCACCCTGAAAAGCCTTTGGGATATAGTGGAACATGTACTGTGAGCCAGGCCTCTTCACCCAACATCAGTGCCTGACCTCATTAACGTTCTTGTGGCCAAATAAATGTGAATCCCCACAGCAATGCTCCAAAATCTAATGGAAAGCCTTCCATAAAACTTTACCAAAAACTTTAAACTTTAAAACTTTTCAAGGACAGACCAAGGACAATAAGGGCATGTTTACGCACACGCGGCTCATATAGCCCTACAGAAACAATCATATATGTCTGGTAGGAGGTATGTCTTATACACCTGCTAGAGGGCAGCTGCAAATATACGCTTATGATGATGGCTTGCTGAAGCAGAGCTGGAAGCATCTCGAGATGTGTACAGCTCTGAATATGGAAGTACATATGCAGGGGAGTGCTGACAAATTTTAGCCTGGGGGCAATACTCGACTCAGAAGCTTATATATAGGAAAAAAATGCAGGTAGCCCAGTGACCCAGCCCAAAGTAGCCCACTATGGGACCTACCCGGAGGGCAATTGCCCCACTGGCCCCCGCCCAGCCTGCCCCTGTACATATGATATTTTTTCCTGCACTTTTTTAAGTGTGATTTACGCCCATTTCACAACCAACGCTACCCCTTTATCTGCATCAGAATAAAACAAAGGTTTTTATGTAAGGTAAAGAGTAATTGTATCAATGTAGTAATGATAAAAACACATTCAAAAACAGTTGTTAAGACACCAATTTGGCTTGCATATAGGATTAAACATTTCATTTCTACAGTAATTTTACAAGGAGTAATTAAGAAGTAAGGAGTTCTATTATATACTTGCAATAACAAAGTTCTAAAAATTCAAGAGAAGCAGACCTGAACATGTTAATGCAGTGTATGAAGGGAATAGTCACATGCACTAGTAGCTCAGTCATCTCAGAGCTATTCCGTTAATGTGAAATATCCATAGCTATTTTTTTTCCAAATCTGCTAGTGATCAAACTACAGTGGCCAAAAACTGCTTAAGAAATGATGACAGAGAGGGGCTAATTTAAATGTCTGAGGCACAGAGCAAAATCCTCTTTGGTGAAGCCACACACCGAGATTTCTGCTAAAGTGCAAGGGTTTGCATTGATAGGAGAATAAGTTTGCATTGGTTGATGGGGCAGAGCTAAAGCATTGTGGAGCAGTGCAAAAATTACTGTCATTTTTATGAACTGAAATTATTAATGTGAGGTAAAAAGTACAGAAGGTGCAATTTTCTGGTGTTCCTTACATTGCTGAATGATGCACATCCATTTTCGCACTGAGACAACATTTTTAGACAAACTCTGCCAAATTTACATATATAAAATGTTATTTATTTTTTTTTAGCTGGTTTCGAACCCATATGTTAGTGTGCGGACAGATGGAAGCCTTCACTTGGAAAGTGTTCATCTGAAAGATGGTGGAGAATATGTATGTGCAGTGACCAACGTTGCCGGTACAAGCAGAAGAGCAACAACTGTCAATGTATATGGTAAGGGAAAATAGAGCAACATTAATTGATATGATTGAATAGCTTATGTAACACCTGACAATAAATGTGTTTGAAATGTTTTAGTTGTTCCTTACCAGCGTACTGGGACACTTGTATACACTAAGCTGGATATGTTATAGGAATGTTACCATTATATGGGTAATGTTAAAAAAAATAGTTTGAAGGAATGGCATGTGCAACATATTGATTTCAAAACTGAAATCATGTTGCTAAGATTTCAGTTGGGGTTTTCATGTACTCTTACTTTGTTAAGATTACAATCTTATTTGCTACAATAATTTCATGTTGGTGTATCACTAGATCTTGCAAGTCATTCTAGGGGGTTGCATTTTTTATTCGCTTTCTGAGTGTTTCACTTACAAAGTGAAGGGAATTTACAGATGAACAATACAGCTTGCAATCACTGAGCAACAACTGAGTATTGCAATCTTCATCTGCTGCATCCAGAATCTGCATTCACCATCTCACTGTATCTTGCAGATTGTATTTCTCAATTTTCCTTGGACACTTGCCATTCATTCTAAAACCACATTGAAAGCCCATGACAAAGTGTCTTTCTTAATATCTCTCCATAGTATTATCCTTAGAATTAAAAAATCCTTCAACCCCCCTGCATCACAATCCTTTAATCATTTTGTCTACTTACCACTCCACTCAGCTCTAACTAACACTCATGAACTTATTTCCTGTCTTTATTTCTTAACGGCAATATTCCCAACCTCAGCACAAAATAATAACTCTTATATTTTATGACCATATTCTCTACCGAAATCCATCTTTTTCTAGCAACTGGTGATACATTTAATTATAATTATACACACTCTAGAAATTCATCAAACCTCAAAGGTATCACCTGTCTCCCACCACTTTCAAAATCCTTTGAATGTGACTTATGGAATGAACACTCCAGCTGTAACAAACGGTAAATTCAAAGATTTTCTATTTTTTAAAGTACATACTCTTCATTGATTTCAGCATGCTAATTCATGACCTACATACACTTTCTGCCTCCAAACTAATCTCTCTATCCTCCTCTCTGAGCTTCTTGCAGTCAGGAGTGGACCTAGACTTTATTTTTAGGGGGGGCGATTTATCATAATCATGCCCCTCCATCATCCTCATTGGCTAGCCCCGGTTGACCCCACCACAGCGCTCTATTACCCCGCCCCTCGCCCATTTTGATCTACGTCTTTGACGCAATTTAAAGATAGGCTTGTGCTGATAGGGTGGAGATCCACTACTGCTTGCACTAGCTGCTTCACCTACACATCTCTGCCTTTATCTTGTTTTCTTCTGACTTTTCGTTTCTGTTTTGTTACAGCTCCTTTACCTCTCTCAGACCATCACCTGATTAACTATCCTCTGTGCACCCTAACTCAACCAAGGTTCCTCATACCAACAGTAATCTCAGTTCCATTGATTTAACCAGCTTTCTTCTTCTCTGCAATAACTTTTATTCACAATTTTACATTCCTCTGTCCTGATTTGACAGCCCCCCATCTTATGATCCAGTTACAGTTTCACCCCAGCTTGACCATGACCTCATCCACAAGGGTAATGCTTCTAAAACAAAGTACAATGCCATTCAGGAAAGTGTCATACTTCTGACAAATTCCTAAAATATACTGCTTGCCAGGCGCCATCCCCGCACTCTTCCTAGGTGCAGGGGACGGTCGCCTCTCCTTGCCTTGCTAAGTAACAGGACGCACTTCCAGTTTTCAGGGCCTCGCTACACGCCCATGCGCAAGAATGATCGTGTCCCGTTGCTAGGCAACGGGGTGCGCTGCTGACCGCTGAATCATCCCTCACTCCCTGCTATTTAAGTAACACTCTGGCACCATTAGGGTGCCAGAGTATTGGTTTACTCCAGCTCCAGCACTTCCTGTTTATATGCTCCATTGTGGTTAACTGACTTCTGGCTTATTTCTTCGCTCATACTTCTGGATCCTGATTTGGTACTGCACAGTCCGTTTGGTTTTGAGCTTCTGCTTATCCCTGACACCCCTCCAGCTTCTCCCTTTGTCCTCCGCTACTGTTTGGCTCGACCTGGACCATCTGACTATTCCTGTTTACAACTCCACCGCGCTGGTAACTGACTTCGAGAAACGCAACCTGTGCATCCCACACAGCGAAGACCAAACCTCCTTGCGGGTGTCCCTGGTGAACAGCAGGATGTGTTAGACTCCGCGTCTCTCTGTTCATTTGCGTAAATACCAGCCGGTGCCTCCTACGGTGTCTATAAATGTGACACTGCAATACCACTCCTTCTGGAATTTTTTGGAGGTGGCCAAACAAATATACCTCTAGTCTCTCATCTCCACTCAGTATTCTAAACCAAAATGTCTCTTCTCAACCCACACCTACCCTTCCAACTACTATCATTTGCCAAGATCTTGCATCCTACGACAAATTAGACAATATTCACTATGAAATTATATCTTTAGATTTTGCTAGAGAGTCCATCATACAAATATTTTAATATATTTTATATATATATGTCAGGAATTATATTTATCCTTTTCTATTTTAGTTAGCCCTATCATTCAACACGGACCCCAAATTTTCAGTACAATTGAAGGACATGCAGTATCTCTACCATGCAAAGCCAGTGGAGTACCTAAACCATCTATTATCTGGAAAAAGGTAACTATATCTAAGTGTATACAACAATTTAGGAAATCATATGCAATTACATGTTATGTGGCAGATGTCTGAGTTTTAAAATACAGTGATCCCTATTTTACACTGCCAGCTTAGAAAATGCAAAAACCTGACATTAAAAGGGTGTTAATGTTTATATAGATGGCAACACATAATAGGATTAAAATATTTTATAATAGTGGATTTGTGTTACGATAGTAAACCTGATAGTATGTAAAGGTGGTTGTATAAAGAGCAGGCACTGGGACACTTTTTTTTACAATAACATAGAGGGCCTGATTAATTAAGGAACGTAAAATGAATGTTCTGTACATTTTGTAAAAAAAGCATCTAAATCAGGCACGCGCATGTTTATATTCAACAAGGAGTGCAAAAAATAAGTCTGATGATCAATACAGGTCTTAGTCCTCTAACAGACAATACACTGCAGTATATGTCCAATGTATATGTGGAATATAAAGTCACAAAAGAACGCACAGAAAAAAAGTCAATTAATGTCACCTGTTAATAATATAGTAATTACAAAACATTAAAAAAATGAACAAAATGTAAAATACATTTATTAGGATGTTATTAATGTCTATTGTAGATAAAATACATGTTTACAGTTGCTTCTGATTGCAAACACATGTTCTAGCATTGCATACGCGGCAGTCACCACTAGTAATCGGCACTTACACCCGACCTGTAGCCCCTTTTTCTCGTGTTTGGCATCTTGTTTTACGGCAGTTGTAACAGTGACTGTAGATATACAAAGACTCCCAATCCTATGTTAATTTTTATCAGTGTTTAAGGGGTTGGCCAACCCGTTTCATTGTTTATTTTACTATAAAAATTTATTTATACAATATTAAATACATTTTATTATTAATATTAACTATCAATTAGTACAATAGCTGTTAGAAAGATAGATAAATTCAATTTTTCATGTTAAAAATTTACATTTTTCATAGTCATTAACATTTTATTCCAATTTTGTTGACAGCATAATCTCATTTGATTGGAAGTATTTTTAAATCTATAGTCACTGCCTCACTGGTTTTGTTACTGGAAGCATCACACGAAATTCAGGGTAAAAAGCAAAGTGAATAGTTGTTCATCATCAATACAGGTTATTTATTAAATGCTTATGAACGGAACACCTAGGGCTAAATTTACTAAACTGTGGGTTTGAAAAAGTGGAGATGTTGCCTATAACAACCAATCAGATTCTAGTTATAATTTATTTATTACATTCTACAAAATGGCAGCTAGAATCTGATTGGTTGCTATAGGCAACATCTCCACTTTTTCAAACCCGCAGTTTAGTAAATATACCCCTTAGAGTTTTTTAAATAAACAAATCAATCAATCTGTATTAAATCTATACTAAGGCAATCTATATTAAAGTACATTTGGTAGTTATTTTAAGACAATCTATAATTTAAAAAGCTTCACAAGTTTAGAACAGATACACTGACTTCAAAAACTAGCATGAAGGATTTTGTGTAGAAGTTCATGGAGGGGAGGGGGGGCACAGTCTTTGCCCACCCGGCAGAAATCATGTAGGGGGGGGCAACTGCCCCATCTGTCCCCCGGGTTCCTACACCCCTGTCTCTGACATAGGGTTTGTCTCATGCACAGAGCAATTTTACAAAAAATACTCCACGTATCGGCATTTACGTGCCTTAATTTATACGGCCCAGTGGGTCTAATTTATCTTTAGGATCAAATACATTTAATAGTGCAAAGTTACATTTTGACAAATCATGTTGCAATGTACATTTTTCCAGTTATGGATTTGTGTCCCACCAGTCTTGTGGTACTGTCTGTCTTAAAAAGAAGTCCATAAAAAAAACAAGAAAAATACCTTTGCTACCAAACTTAGTTCTCTTAGCACATCAATGCGATACTTTTGGTTCCGATTTGTAACGTGTGGCAGTTGTTATATATTAGCAAATTATTTGGTGTGTATATATACATATATGTGTGTATATCTATATATGTATACAAAGAGAGAGAGAGAGAGAGATAGGTATGTATATATATATATATATATATATATATATATATTTATTTATTTATTTTGTTCATTAGAGACACAATGTTAAATGGTTCGTTTCAGTTGTTGCAAAACAACATTTCGCCTACAAAGTTTTGTTTGTTAGAAAAAATCCAAATATTCTTGCTTAGCCTTTATCACCAGTAATTGTTGGACCTGGGGGCATGGTTTTAGAGTGCATGTGTTGTTTCACAAAGGGATTTTCAAAATTGAAACAGATGGGCGGTTGCCTACTCTGGATTAATTTCAAATATAAGTGCAGGATCGCAGGAGATCCAAAATAGGTTGAACTTGATGGACTGGTGTCTTTTTTCAACCTCATCAACTATGTTACTATGTAACTTTAATCCATACTTACAGTGCACATTTGATTCTGGGTGGTCTCTCTGTGAAGAAAATATTTTGGTAAACTTTATCCATAAAAATAGGTTCCAGTACTCCTATCATGATATCTCCAGGTTGTGTTAACCCCTCAAGAGCAGGGAGATCCAGTCTACATCTCTGATCCGCAGAATAAATCAGTTGAAGACGGATAAATATTGTCATGGTCCAAATTATTGAAGAGAAACTGATCATTTTATACAAATTTGTTGATAATTACCTAAAAGCAAGGATGACATGTCACTTTTATTTTTAACACCAATATCATCAGCAAAATTAAGATCTATACATACAGTATGAGTAGTCATGTTTTATATATCATAAAAGCGATGGACCTGTAGTGACCTACCTTTTTTTTCATGTCTGCATTTATTCTGCGGATCAGAGATGTAGACTGGATCTCCCTGCTCTTGAGGGGTTAACACAACCTGGAGATATCATGATAGGAGTACTGGAACCTATTTTTATGGATAAAGTTTACCAAAATATTTTCTTCACAGAGAGACCACCCAGAATCAAATGACAATTTGCCAATAGAACTTGGACATATCACCATGGTGATGACATGCATAGTAAACCCCAATATATAGGGGGGAGGGCTACATCAATGTATGGACTACATATAATGCGTGGACTCTGCAGGCTAATGTGAGAGTATATGTTTAACCAACATTTGAACATTAATTTGTAGCGATATGTCTATGGTTATGTGGAATAAGGAATTTGGATGGCATAGTAATTTACATTGATTCAACGAAGGGAGTAATTCTCATATTTAACTTGAAAGTGGAGCCTTGTGATTGATTTAATGTTTGTTCATTTAGATGCTCATCTATTTGGATGTCGCATAGTCCCAGGTTGCTATGACAACCGATATTGCATGCCCAAGAATCAAGCGGGTCGTTAGGTATGATGTGATATGTATGTGCCCTGGAAGGTGTAATAAATATAGAGAATCATGTGACTCTGCTTCCAGAAATGGGGCTCTTGTTTTGGTTGCGCTTTGTATGGTTGCTATGATGATGCGGCACAGGACTTAAAGAAGGAAATTGTAATTAGGAGATTACCCAAATCTCGGAAGAATATATGTACTTTTGAGTGTGTGTGTGGGCAGCACAGTGGCCTAGTGGTTAGCACTTCTGCCTCACAGCACTGGGGTCATGAGTTCGATTCCCGACCATGACCTTATCTGTGTGGAATTTGTATGTTCTCCCTGTGTTTGCGTGGGTTTCCTCCGGGTGCTCCGGTTTCCTCCCACACTCCAAAAGCATACTGGTAGGTTAATTGGCTGCTAAAAAAATTCCTCTCTGTTGGTCTGTCTGTGTGTGTGTGTGTCTATATTAGGGAATTTAGACTGTAAGCTCCAATGGGGCAGGGACTGATGTGAATGAGTTCTCTGTACAGCGCTGCGGAATCAGTGGCGCTATATAAATAAATGATGATGATGTGTGTGGCATAAACGGTTGCCATGGTATGGGCTGCATGTGTTAAAGGACAAATGTGTTGAAATTTATGATTATAATGTATGTTATGATATTAATTTATGATGTTATTTGAAATGTAATATGTAGTGGAGCCGTGTGACAATAGAGGTTTCTAGTTGGGAGGACAAAGTCCATAAAGGGCCCAACAGTCCTGTCCCAGCCCTTGAGAGCAACTAAAATGGAGGATGGGGAATGGGGGAGTGTGGTCTAGGGCTGAAAGCACCCAGTCTCTAATATGTGAAACAATACATGCTTGACTAAATTTGGTAGATCTAGATCTCCCCTATCTCTTGGGTAAAAGCCATTAGTGAAAAATACAAATGAGAAAACTTGCCCCAGATATATTTAAGCACCAGTGAGTGGAGCGCATCCATGAACAATTTTTGGGAGGAGGTAGGGAAGTGTGCAGAAAACACACATAAGCTTAGGGAGCAACATAATTTTTAAAGCAGCCATCCTGCCCAGCCAAGAGACCTCATAGTCCATCCAAGAGGTAGACATCCTAGAAAGCTGAGAACAAATACAGAGAAAAATCCCCCAGCACACTGCTATAACCAGCAAATCAGTTGCTATTTCTATTTGTACATAAAAATGCAAAGCTTTTAGTTGCACACATTTGCAAATGTACGGAAAGCCACCCGCCACTTCACTGCGTTTCTGCTAATAGGGTGGTCCTAATTCTAAACCATACAAATATGTGTTTTTAAATTGAAAGCTAATTTACCAAACTTCTCCAAATGGCAATATGGCATCAGATACTGAAACCATTTACTTACCACTCCCTTGCCCATAATACTTATTCTCGCATTGACTTGAAACTCACTGACAAATGGTCTTAGAAAGCTGGTCAATTAACAGGGGATAGTTGATATCAATCACTTCAGATATGCCTGAAGGGATATGGATCCCTAAATGTGAAAGAGATTTCTCCTTCCAGGCATACTTGAAGCAGGATTTCAAACAAGCCAAAGGTTCCGGTGGGGTAATAAGTGGGAGGGCCTCAATTTTGGTGATATTTAGTTTATAATAGGAAGCCCGGCTATAGTAGACCCATACTTGGTGAAGCGGCCCTAATGAGGTCTCTGGACTGCACACGAAGAGGAAGACATCATCAGCAAAAAGGCAAATACTGTGGTATGTTCCCTGGAGGTCTAAGCCCCTACACTCTGTAGAACAAAGGAAGTGTTCAGCCAGGGGTTCTATAGCTAGTATATAGATAAGAGGCAACAGAGGGCACCCGTCTGGTGCCATGGGAAATACCAAATTTGTCGGAGAGGGAGTCGTTGATAAAGACTTTAGCAAATGGGCCACAGTATAGGGCCAGAATTGCATTAAAGATATTTCCCTCAAAGCCAAATTTAAGTAAAACTTGTCACATGAAGCCCCAATGGAGCCTGTCGAATGTCTTCTCCGTGTCCAGAGGAAGCCTTAAACATACATTTGCAAATGTGTGCAACAAAGACTTTTGCATTTTTATCTACAGTAGAAATGGCAGATCTGTTGCTGGCTATAGCAGTGTGCTGGGGAAAAAAATATTGTGTGTATGTTCCTTGCAGGATAACCCCACCCTTTCAAGCACCTGTTATGGCCTATTAATTGATTTGAGCAGCTTCCACTTTTGTATTTGTCTGAGAGGCATGTTGGTGTCAGTAGCTGAGAGGGGGTACTGGCACTGAATTGCTGTTTGGAGGTTTCTGGGGTACCTCTTTGGTAAGTTGGCTCTCAATTTAAAAACACATATGTATGGCCCAAATATATGGGACTCTCATTGTTTAGAGTAGGACCATCCTATTAGCAAAAGCGCCTTGGCGTGGCGGATGGCTTAAACATGTGTTTGCAAATGTGTGCAACAAAGACTTTTGCATTTTTATCTACAGTAGAAATGGCAGATCTGTTGCTGGCTATAGCAGTGTGCTGGGGGAAAAATGTTGTGTGTATGTTCCTTGCAGGATAACCCCACCCTTTCAAGCACCTGTTATGGCCTATAAATTGATTTGAGCAGCTTCCACTTTTGTATTTGTCTGAGAGGCATGTTGGTGTCAGTAGCTGAGAGGGGGTACTGGCACTGAATTGCTGTTTGGAGGCTTCTGGGGTACCTCTTTTGTAAGTTGGCTCTCAATTTAAAAACACATATGTATGGCCCAAATATATGGGACTCTCATTGTTTAGAGTAGGACCATCCTATTAGCAAAAGCGCCTTGGCGTGGCGGATGGCTTAAACATACATTTACAAATGTGTGCAACAAAGACTTTTGCATTTTTATCTACAGTAGAAATGGCAGATCTGATGCTGGCTATAGCAGTGTGCTGGGGGAAAAAATGTTGTGTGTATGTTCCTTGCAGGATAACCCCACCCTTTCAAGCACCTGTTATGGCCTATAAATTGATTTGAGCAGCTTCCACTTTTGTATTTGTCTGAGAGGTATGTTGGTGTCAGTAGCTGAGAGGGGGTACTGGCACTGAATTGCTGTTTGGAGGCTTCTGGGGTACCTCTTTGGTAAGTTGGCTCTCAATTTAAAAACACATATGTATGGCCCAAATATATGGGACTCTCATTGTTTAGAGTAGGACCATCCTATTAGCAAAAGCGCCTTGGTGTGGTGGATGCCTTAAACATACATTTGCAAATGTGTGCAACAAAGACTTTTGCATTTTTATCTACAGTAGAAATGGCAGATCTGTTGCTGGCTATAGCAGTGTGCTGGGGGAAAAAATGTTGTGTGTATGTTCCTTGCAGGATAACCCCACCCTTTCAAGCACCTGTTATGGTCTATAAATTGATTTGAGCAGCTTCCACTTTTGTATTTGTCTGAGAGGCATGTTGATGTCAGTAGCTGAGAGGGGGTACTGGCACTGAATTGCTGTTTGGAGGCTTCTGGGGTACCTCTTTGGTAAGTTGGCTCTCAATTTAAAAACACATATGTATGGCCCAAATATATGGGACTTTCATTGTTTAGAGTAGGACCATCCTATTAGCAAAAGCGCCTTGGCGTGGCGGATGGCTTAAACATACATTTGCAAATGTGTGCAACAAAGACTTTTGCATTTTTATCTACAGTAGAAATGGCAGATCTGTTGCTGGCTATAGCAGTGTGCTGGGGGAAAAAATGTTGTGTGTATGTTCCTTGCAGGATAACCCCACCCTTTCAAGCACCTGTTATGGCCTATAAATTGATTTGAGCAGCTTCCACTTTTGTAGAACAATGGATACTAATTGGCCTTCCCCCTCACCTGTAATCTGCAATCTTATCCGTACCCATAATCCACCTGGCTTCACTTTAAGGACAATGACTAACAGCTTAACAAGATACAATAAACAATATACAAATTTAGAATGAGTTACAATGTCCCCTTATCCACATGTAATTAGACACTGCATGGTATTCTGTTGAGCTGGGGAACAAAAGCAAGGGCTATAAAAGTACATGCTATAATCCACATTTTGTGAGAAACGAGGGAAAGACTGGTTAAGGTGATATTAATACCTCGTTTCACCACATATATGTATTCCATTTGTTCTGTAATTTCCCTATATCTTTTATCCCTGTCTCGTTCTTGCTTTTACCTATAATCCCATTTTTTTTTTATGGTTGGAATAAAACGTATCATCCCTGCTTTTTTCCTCTACTCCAACATCGGATTTGACATCCCATTTATATGTCTTCTCTTTTTTATTTTCTCTTTTTTTGTTGTTATTGGATGTACTTCTCCTTTTATCAGATCCTCTTTATCTCTTCTGTATTTTCTGTGTTTTTAATCTTCTGATTACATTTTGTTTACAATAAATTAAAAATTCACTTTCTTTGTCATGAAAAATAGCAATATTTATATGTAACAGATGAGAGGTTTACTAAATCTAAGGTTATTAAATCTATCCATGCTGTGTCTTTGACATGAATTACGGTTTGAAGTTTTAAATGTTGGAGGGAGCCCCCATTTGAAAATGTGACCTCGCAATCAGTAGGGATGCTACTACTGAACCAACGGATGTTCTTGGCTGAAAAAGGCAAATTCTGATTGGATGTGAATTTCATAGATGAACCTTACATCCAATCATCTGATAGCCTCTATAACCAGGAATGACGGATAACCAAGAGTTAGTAGTCTGTCCTGGCTGATCATGTTAACTAATGAAGTCAAGGTTTTTGGCAGGGGATGATTAATCTCATTTAAGCACATTGGTCCATTTGTACAGAACTCTTGGGCAGATACATCATATCCACCTAAACGTTCCAATCCTACTGGCAGGGCTGGGCTAGGCAAATTTCAGCCCGGGGGGGCGAACAGGCGGCCGCATCACATGACACGCGATGCGGCCGCATCATTGATGACGCGGCCGTATCGCGTGTCATGTGATGCGGCCGCACGTGCGCTGTCGCGCCCGCATCGCTTGTTTTGTGATGCGGCCTCAGGTAATATGCACGTTTTTCTTAAAAAAAACCTGCATCCACGGGAGGGGGGGGGGGGGCCCGAACAGTGGTCTGACTGAGCGGCCCAGGAGACAGATGCCCCCCTGCCCCCCGTCCCAGCCCGCTCCTGCCTACTGGAAACACTCAAGATAATTTGTGAATTATCTTGAGTGTTTGTCAGTTTTGTTTTTCTGGATTGGGAACATGGAGCACCATGCTTAAAATGACTTAAAGCATGGCTTCTTAACCATGTAAATCCACATAGCAACGTATAAGTGCCATAGGGTATATTCAGACTACAGCATTAAAGGAGTTGCATTAATTAAAATGCAAAATTAAAAAAAAAAATGCAGTTTAAGCAATATCATTTACTGTAAATATTGCAACATGAACATGCTGTAATAACACATACCAAAATAACAGACTGACTCTACCCTGGTTAATGTTGTAACCAAGGTAGCCTAAGTGTTTGACTGGCACTTGCTGCCCAAATTTGCATAGGAAAGTGCCATCTGCCTCTTCATGGGCCTCTTAATTGGGGTTTCCCACAAATACTGGAAGATGCCCGGCGTGATCCACTGATTCTAGCAATTAAATAACTCTGGGTGCAAAACAGTTAGCTGCTGTAATACCTATTATGATATGGTGACTATTTGTTTGCATTATTTATTTAATTCCAGAATGAAGAAGTGAACAGTGTGTCAGTGAATGTGGTTTAAGCTTCCACCAAACTAGCGCTAATTTATGTGTCATTTGATTTTACACCCAGGTATTTATATAACAGCTGTCGTGTGACTTTCCCTTGGAAAGCGTTTTCAACGTGACACCAAATAGTGATTTTTAAAGATTTTTACACTCCACAGAAGTTATTTTGTTAGACTTGTGAACAACTGTGTTGTAGTGAGTGGCGCCCTGGTGCTTTTTGTTTGCCAGGGGAAGTCTCTACATTAGATTTTTGACAGTGGAAAAGTTCCACCTCTCTTATTCTCTATTCTGGGATATTTGACAACTAGAGATAAGCAAATTTGTGGTGAAATCTTGTGCAAATCTCGGTTCAATGTCACTTCTACTATAAAGCTCCCAGGATACAGTCTATCCCTCTCCTGTTTTGACGATCTGTGGAATGGTGTTCCACACAAAATTTCCATTTTGTTACATTTATAGTCTCCTGATTGGATGTGAATTTCATAGAATAACCTTACATCCAAAAACCTGATGACCACTGGGACCAGGATGCCTAAGAGTTAGTAGTCTCTCCTGGCTGATCATGTTATCTAATGTAGTCAAGGTTTTTTAGCAGGGGATGATCCACCAAATCCCATTTAAGCACATTATTCCCTTTGTACAGAACTCTTGGGCAGGTACATTGTAACCGCCTGCACTTTCCAAATCTATTGGAAACAGCTGTCGTAAACCCTTTCACTCCTGGGGTCGATGCCAAATTTGCACCCCTGGAGGTTTACACCATTTTTACATTACACTGAAAGGAAAAATTTTTTTTTAGATCTTTTACTCTTCCCAAGCAAATTTCATATTGTTTTTATTTTGCACTTGCGATTCTTCCCTTGGTTGCTCAACCCTTGAAGTATAACCCTTATTTTATTCCGTAACTCCTAATGTTTACAGGCAGACCTACTATGTGACTGTGTACTGTCTTGGATCTCTGCTAAAATAAAAAAATACAGAAGTGTAAGTGTACGTATATGCACACACATATTGGATGTATTATCTTGAATATTTGTGCTTTTCAGATTGCAAACATGGAGCATCATGCTTTAAAAATGACCCCTGTCTTTCCCCACAATGCCCCTGACATTCCCCTTCCTTTTAATGCCGTGTAGCAGTGCTCCTCACAGTGACTAAACACTTGCTGATCATGTCTGAGTGTTTGCCTGAGCATTTTAGAAAGTATAAAATCTGTTGTTTATATTTTTCTATTGGTTCCGTAGTTTGTCACTCAGCTAATGAGCATGTCTCTGATAAATGACATCAATAATCTGTTCACTGTGGTGATGTCCCTGCTCATCTTGATGAATGGCGACATACCCACAACTTTCCGTGATTTGGGAGAAACGCATTGAGTCGCGTAATGGTGCGACAGTCTCCTCAAATTCGGACATCTCTCCTGGAGATGTGGTGAGTAACTCAGTGAAGTTGGGGGCAGGTGGGCATTAAGGATGTGTCTTACACTATAACATTCTGCCCGCCACAGCGCAATGATACATATCATCACGGAGCATGATGATGCGGAACGCGTCAGCACAATGGGTTCCTACTTCTTCTCTGTGTGGCTCAACTTCAGAAACATTGGCAGATCTCCCACTAATTAGGATTCAACAAGTGTAAATAAAAGTGAATAAGTGATATATCACATATTAATGGTGGACTTATTGAACTGATGCATATGAAAAACATATAAAGGCATTGACATACTGCAGTTAGTTCACATCCAGGCTCTTCTACTGTGTGCCTGCATAAAAAAAGCTCTTCTGTAACACAGAATTGTTTCTGTGGCAAAAAAAATTGTTTTGTAATTTACAAAATTGATTTGCAACTTCCTGAAAACTCAAAATCAATTTGTATCTCATGAATATGATTTGCAGCACAACATTTGATTTTGTTGCATATGAAATTGTTTTACAACAAAATAGATTTAAAAATATTTTTGTAGAATACACATTGAAATTTTGAGGCACAAAATCCCATTTTATAACTGCAAATTCTGTTTGTTTTTTTTGTTGGAAGGAAAGTACTTTGTGTATTATAAAATCAATTTGTAATCAGGCAATTATTTATTAACCAGTTACCTGCAGGTTTATATTTAAATATGTAGTCAAGTTGGCTGATTGAAAATGGCACCCTATATGGAACTCTAGTGTAAGTAATTACAATTTAAATATCTAATTTTTTAAGTATTTAGCATTGTTTTAAACAGAACACGTAAACAAAATCTAATTTTGTAGCTATTGTATATTTAATATTTGTATGGCTTGCCGTAATTGAAATATTCATTACCGTATTTCCCCATGTATAAGACGCACCTTTTTACCCCAAATTTTGGGTCTAAAGAAAAAGGTGCGTCTTATACACTGCAAGCGCTACTTACCTGATTGAAGAAGTCGGCATCTGGTGTGAGGAGTCCCCGCTAATCAGCTCCAGCAGCTCCAACGTGTCCACCGTTACTTTGCAAAAGGACCTTCAGGTCCTGCAGGCGCCTCCCACAGTCTCGGCGCTGTCAGTCACGTGACTGACAGTTCCGATGATCGCCGCTGCAGATTCCTCTGTGTTTCCCTGACAAAAGCTGCACAGTCTTGTTGACATTAGACAAGTCACGTAGACACGCTTGGGGCGTGTCTACGTGACTTGTCTCTTGTAAGCAAGACTGTGCAGTAGCGCTCATTGCCTCATTGCCTCATTTTGGTCTGAATGTGTAAGCTCATGATTCATGATTCAATTTATGATTAATGATTAATGATTCATGATTCATGATTCAATTCATGATTCATTTCATGATACAATTCATGATTCATGATTCATGATTCATCATTCAATTCATGATTCCTGATTCAATTCATGATTCATGATTCAATTAATGACTCATGATTCATGATTAATGATTTAATTCATGATTCATTAATTCATAATTCAATTCATGATTCAATTCATGATTCATGATTCATGATTCATTAATTTATAATTCAATTCATGATTCAATTCATGATTCATGATTCATGATTCAATTCATGATTCATAATTCATGATTCAATTCATGATTCATGATTCATGATTCGATTTATGATTCATGATTCAATTCATGATTCATAATTCATGATTCAATTCATGATTCATGATTCATGATTCATGATTCGATTTATGATTCATGATTCATGATTCATGATTCATGATTTAATTCATGATTCATTAATTCATAATTCAATTCATGCTTCAATTCATGATTCATGATTCAATTAATGATTCATAATTCATGATTCGATTCATGATTCATGATTCAAGCTTCAATTCATGATTCATGATTCATGATTTATGATTCAATTCATGATTCAATTCATGATTCATGATTCATGATTAAATTCATGATTCATAATTCATGATTCATGATTCAATTCATGATTCATAATTCATGATTCGATTCATGATTCATGATTCAAGCTTCAATTCATGATTCATGATTCATTATTTATGATTCAATTCATGATTCAATTCATGATTCATGATTCATGATTAAATTCATGATTCATAATTCATGATTCATGATCAATTCATGATTCATAATTCATGATTCATGATTCGATTCATGATTCATGATTCGATTCATGATTCATAATTCATGATTCATGATTCGATTCATAATTCATGATTCAAGATTCGATTTATGATTCATGATTCATGATTCATGATTTAATTCATGATTCATTAATTCATAATTCAATTTATGCTTCAAATCATGATTCATGATTCAATTCATGATTCAATTGATGATTTATGATTCATGATTCAATTTATGATTCATGATTCAATTCATGAGTCATGATTCAATTCATGATTCAATTCATGATTCATGATATAATTCATGATTCATGATTCAATTCATGATTTGATTCATGATTCAATTCATGATTTGATTCATGATTAATGATTCAATTCATGATTCATGCTTCAATTCATGATTCAATTCATGATTCATGATTCATGATTCAATTTATGATTCATGATTCATGATTCATGATTTATGATCCAATTCATGATTCATGACTCAATTCAAGATTCAATTCATGATTCATGATTCATGATTCAATTCATGATTCATAATTCATGATTCATGATTCAATTCATGATTCATGATTCATGATTCATGATACATGATTCATGATTCAATTCATGATTTAATTCATGATTTATGATTCATGATTCAATTTATGATTCATGATTCATGATTCATGATTTATGATTCAATTCATGATTCATGATTCATGATTCATGATTCAATTCATGATTCATAATTCATAAATCATGATTCAATTCATGATTCATGATTCATGATTCAATTCATGATTCATGATTCAATTCATGATTTGATTCATGATTCATGATTCGATTCATGATTCATGATTCGATTCATGATTCATGATTCATGCTTCAATTCATGATTCATGATTCAATTCATGATTCATGATTCATGATTCGATTCATGATTCATGATTCATGATTTATGATTCAATTCATGATTCATAATTTATGATTCATGATTCGATTCATGATTCATGATTCAATTCATGATTCATGATTCAATTCATGATTCATGATTCATGATTCATGATTTGATTCATGATTCATGATTCAATTCATGATTCATAATTCATGATTCATGATTCAATTCATGATTCAATTCATGATTCATGATTCGATTCATGATTCATGATTCAATTCATGATTCAATTCATGGTTCATGATTCATGATTCATGATTCAATTCATGATTTATGATTCAATTCATGATTCAATTCATGATTTAATTCATGATTCAATTCATGATTCATGATTCGATTCATGATTCATGATTCAATTCATGATTCAATTCATGATTCAATTCATGGTTCATGGTTCCATTCATGATTCAATTCATGATTCATGATTCAATTTATGATTCATGATTCAATTTATGATTCATGATTCATTATTTAATTCATGAATCATGATTCAATTCATGATTCAATTCATGATTCATGATTCGATTCATGATTCATGATTCATGATTCGATTCATGATTCATGATTCAATTCATTATTCATGATTCGATTCATGATTCTTGATTTAATTCATGATTTATGATTCATGATTCAATTTATGATTCATGATTCATGATTCATGATTTATGATTCAATTCATGATTCATGATTCATGATTCATGATTCAATTCATGATTCATAATTCATAAATCATGATTCAATTCATGATTCATGATTCAATTCATGATTCATGATTCAATTCATGATTTGATTCATGATTCATGATTCGATTCATGATTCATGATTCGATTCATGATTCATGATTCATGCTTCAATTCATGATTCATGATTCAATTCATGATTCATGATTCATGATTCGATTCATGATTCATGATTCATGATTTATGATTCAATTCATGATTCATAATTTATAATTCATGATTCGATTCATGATTCATGATTCAATTCTTGATTCATGATTCAATTCATGATTCATGATTCGATTCATGATTCATGATTCATGCTTCAATTCATGATTCATGATTCATGATTCAATTCATGATTCATGTTTCATGATTCATGATTCATGATTCGATTTATGATTCATGATTCATGATTCATGATTCATGATTTAATTCATGATTCATTAATTCATAATTCAATTCATGCTTCAATTCATGATTCATGATTCAATTAATGATTCATAATTCATGATTCGATTCATGATTCATGATTCAAGCTTCAATTCATGATTCATGATTCATGATTTATGATTCAATTCATGATTCAATTCATGATTCATGATTCATGATTAAATTCATGATTCATAATTCATGATTCATGATTCAATTCATGATTCATAATTCATGATTCGATTCATGATTCATGATTCAAGCTTCAATTCATGATTCATGATTCATTATTTATGATTCAATTCATGATTCAATTCATGATTCATGATTCATGATTAAATTCATGATTCATAATTCATGATTCATGATCAATTCATGATTCATAATTCATGATTCATGATTCGATTCATGATTCATGATTCGATTCATGATTCATAATTCATGATTCATGATTCGATTCATAATTCATGATTCAAGATTCGATTTATGATTCATGATTCATGATTCATGATTTAATTCATGATTCATTAATTCATAATTCAATTTATGCTTCAAATCATGATTCATGATTCAATTCATGATTCAATTGATGATTTATGATTCATGATTCAATTTATGATTCATGATTCAATTCATGAGTCATGATTCAATTCATGATTCAATTCATGATTCATGATATAATTCATGATTCATGATTCAATTCATGATTTGATTCATGATTCAATTCATGATTTGATTCATGATTAATGATTCAATTCATGATTCATGCTTCAATTCATGATTCAATTCATGATTCATGATTCATGATTCAATTTATGATTCATGATTCATGATTCATGATTTATGATCCAATTCATGATTCATGACTCAATTCAAGATTCAATTCATGATTCATGATTCAATTCATGATTCATAATTCATGATTCATGATTCAATTCATGATTCATGATTCATGATTCATGATACATGATTCATGATTCAATTCATGATTTAATTCATGATTTATGATTCATGATTCAATTTATGATTCATGATTCATGATTCATGATTTATGATTCAATTCATGATTCATGATTCATGATTCATGATTCATGATTCAATTCATGATTCATAATTCATAAATCATGATTCAATTCATGATTCATGATTCATGATTCAATTCATGATTCATGATTCAATTCATGATTTGATTCATGATTCATGATTCGATTCATGATTCATGATTCGATTCATGATTCATGCTTCAATTCATGATTCATGATTCATGATTTATGATTCAATTCATGATTCATAATTTATGATTCATGATTCGATTCATGATTCATGATTCAATTCATGATTCATGATTCAATTCATGATTCATGATTCATGATTCATGATTTGATTCATGATTCATGATTCAATTCATGATTCATAATTCATGATTCATGATTGAATTCATGATTCAATTCATGATTCATGATTCGATTCATGATTCATGATTCAATTCATGATTCAATTCATGGTTCATGATTCATGATTCATGATTCAATTCATGATTTATGATTCAATTCATGATTCAATTCATGATTTAATTCATGATTCAATTCATGATTCATGATTCGATTCATGATTCATGATTCAATTCATGATTTAATTCATGATTCAATTCATGGTTCATGGTTCCATTCATGATTCAATTCATGATTCATGATTCAATTTATGATTCATGATTCAATTTATGATTCATGATTCATTATTTAATTCATGAATCATGATTCAATTCATGATTCAATTCATGATTCATGATTCGATTCATGATTCATGATTCATGATTCGATTCATGATTCATGATTCAATTCATTATTCATGATTCGATTCATGATTCATAATTCATAAATCATGATTCAATTCATGATTCATGATTCAATTCATGATTCATGATTCAATTCATGATTTGATTCATGATTCATGATTCGATTCATGATTCATGATTCGATTCATGATTCATGATTCATGCTTCAATTCATGATTCATGATTCAATTCATGATTCATGATTCATGATTCGATTCATGATTCATGATTCATGATTTATGATTCAATTCATGATTCATAATTTATAATTCATGATTCGATTCATGATTCATGATTCAATTCATGATTCATGATTCAATTCATGATTCATGATTCGATTCATGATTCATGATTCATGCTTCAATTCATGATTCATGATTTGATTCATGATTCATGATTCATGATTCAATTCATGATTCATAATTCATGATTCATGATTCAATTCATGATTCAATTCATGATTCATGATTCGATTCATGATTCATGATTCAATTCATGATTCAATTCATGGTTCATGATTCATGATTCAATTCATGATTTATGATTCAATTCATGATTCAATTCATGATTTAATTCATGATTCAATTCATGATTCATGATTCAATTCATGATTTATGATTCAATTCATGATTCAATTCATGATTCAATTCATGGTTCATGGTTCCATTCATGATTCAATTCATGATTCATGATTCAATTTATGCTTCATGATTCATTATTCAATTCATGAATCATGATTCAATTCATGATTCAATTCATGATTCATGATTCGATTCATGATTCATGATTCATGATTCGATTCATGATTCATGATTCAATTCATTATTCATGATTCGATTCATGATTCTTGATTCATAATTCATGATTTCATTCATGATTCATGATTCAATTCATGAATTATGATTCATGATTCATGATTCAATTCATGATTCATAATTCATGATTCGATTCATGATTCATGATTCAATTCATGCTTCATGATTCAATTCATGATTTAATTCATGATTCATGATTCAATTTATGATTCATGATTCATGATTCATGATTTATGATTCAATTCATGATTCATGATTCAATTCATGATTCATAATTCATGATTCATGATTCAATTCATGATTCATGATTCATGATTCATGATTCAATTCATGATTTAATTCATGATTTATGATTCATGATTCAATTTATGATTCATGATTCATGATTCATGATTTATGATTTAATTCATGATTCATGATTTATGATTCATTAATCATGATTCAATTCATGATTCATAATTCATAAATCATGATTCAATTCATGATTCATGATTCAATTCATGATTCATGATTCAATTCATGATTCGATTCATGATTCAATTCATGATTTGATTCATGATTCATGATTCGATTCATGATTCATGATTCGATTCATGATTCATGATTCATGCTTCAATTCATGATTCATGATTCAATTCATGATTCATGATTCATGATTTATGATTCAATTCATGATTCAATTCATGATTCATGATTCATGATTCAATTCATGATTCATAATTCATGATTCATGATTCAATTCATGATTCATAATTCATGATTCAAGATTCGATTCATGATTTATGATTCGATTCATGATTCATAATTCATGATTCATGATTCAATTCATGATTCATAATTCATGATTCAAGATTCGATTCATGATTCATGATTCAATTCATGATTCATGATTCATGATTCATGATTTGATTCATGATTCATGATTTGATTCATAATTCATGATTCATAATTCATGATTCAATTCATGATTCATGATTCATGATTTATGATCCGATTTATGATTCATGATTCAATTCATGATTCATGATTTGATTCATGATTCATGATTCATGATTTAATTCATGATTCATGATTCATGATTCAATTATTGATTCATGATTCATGATTCATGATTTAATTCATGATTCATGATTCATGATTCATGATTCAATTATTGATTCATGATTCATGATTCATGATTCATGATTCAATTAATGATTCATGATTCATGATTCAATTCATGATTCATGATTCATGATTCAATTCATGATTCAATTCATGATTCGATTCATGATTCAATTCATGATTCAATTCATGATTCAATTCATGATTCATGATTTGATTCATGATTCATGATTCATGATTTAATTCATGATTCATGATTCATGATTCAATTAATGATTCATGATTCATGATTCATGATTCAATTCATGATTCATGATTCGATTTATGATTCATGATTCATGATTCAATTTATGATTCATGATTCATGATTCATGATTCATGATTCAATTCATGATTCATGATTCATGATTCAATTCATGATTCATAATTCATGATTCGTGATTCAATTCATGATTCATAATTCATGATTCATGATTCAATTCATGATTCATAATTCATGATTCATGATTCAATTCATGAATTATAATTTATGATTCATGATTCGATACATGATTCATAATTCATGATTCAAATCATGATTCATGATTCATGATTTGATTCATGATTCATGATTCATGATTTGATTCATGATTCAATTCATGATTCATGGTTCATAATTCAATTCATGATTCATGATTCAATTCATGATTCATGATTTGATTCGTGATTCATGATTCATAATTTAATTCATGATTCATGATTCATGATTCATAATTCAATTCATGATTCATGATTCAATTTATGATTAATGATTCATGATTCATGATTCAATTCATGATTCATTTCATGATACAATTCATGATTCATGATTCATGATTCATCATTCAATTCATGATTCCTGATTCAATTCAATATTTCATGATTCAATTAATGACTCATGATTTAATTCATGATTCGATTCACGATTCAATTCATGATTTGATTCATGATTCATGATTCGATTCATGATTCATGATTCAATTCATGATTCATGATTCATGATTCGATTCATGATTCATGATTCATTAATTATGATTCAATTCATGATTCATAATTCATGATTCATGATTCGATTCATGATTCATGATTCGATTCATGATTCATGATTCAATTCATGATTCATGATTCATGATTTGATTCATGATTCATGATTCAATTCATAATTCATAATTCATGATTCATGATTCAATTCATGATTCAATTCATGATTCATGATTCGATTCATGATTCATGATTCAATTCATGATTCAATTCATGGTTCATGATTCATGATTCAATTCATGATTTATTATTCAATTCATGATTCAATTCATTCATGATTTAATTCATGATTCAATTCATGATTCATGATTCAATTCATGATTCATGATTCAATTCATGATTCAATTCATGATTCATGATTCAATTCATGATTCAATTCATGGTTCATGGTTCCATTCATGATTCAATTCATGATTCATGATTCAATTTATGATTCATGATTCATTATTCAATTCATGAATCATGATTCAATTCATGATTCATGATTCAATTCATGATTCAATTCATGATTCATGATTCGATTCATGATTCATGATTCATGATTCATGATTCAATTCATTATTCATGATTCGATTCATGATTCTTGATTCATAATTCATGATTTGATTCATGATTCATGATTCAATTCATGAATTATGATTAATGATTCATGATTCAATTCATGATTCATAATTCATGATTCGATTCATGATTCATGATTCAATTCATGCTTCATGATTCAATTCATAATTTAATTCATGATTCATGATTCAATTTATGATTCATAATTCATGATTCATGATTCAGTTCATGATTCATGATTCAATTCATGATTCATGATTCAATTCATGATTCGAATCCTGATTCAATTCATGATTCATGATTCGATTTATGATTCATGATTCAATTCATGATTCATGATTCATGATTCAATTCATGATTCATGATTCATGATTCAATTCATGATTCATGATTCATGATTCATGATTCGATTTATGATTCATGATTCATGATCCATGATTCATGATTCGATTCATGATTCTTGATTCATGATTCATGATTCGATTCGTGAATCATGATTCGTGATTCAATTCATCATACCTGTTTCATGATTCATGATTCATGATTCATAATACAATTCATAATTCATGATACAATTCATGATTCAATTCATGATTCATGATTCAATTCATGATTCATGATTCATGATTCAATTCATGATTCATGATTCAATTCATGATTCATGATTCATGATTCATGACTTATGATTCATGATTCATAATTCATGATTTAATTCATGATTCATGATTCAATTCATGATTCATTTCATGATTCATGATTTATGATTCAATTCATGATTTACAATTCGATTCATGATTCATGAATCATGATTCGATGCATGATTCATGATTCATGAATCAAGATTCGATTTATGATTCATGATTCATGAATCATAATTCGATTCATGATTCATGATTCATGATTCAATTCTTGATTCATGATTCATTAATTATGATTCAATTCATGATTCATGACTCATGATTTGATTCAAGAGTCATGATTCATGATTCAATTCATGATTCAATTCTTGAATCATGATTTAATTCATGATTCATGATTCATTTCATGATTCATGATTCATGATTCATGATTCAATTCATGATTCATGATTTGATTCATGAGTCATGATTCATGATTCATGATTCATCATTCATGATTCAAATCATGATTCATGATTTGATTCATGAGTCATGATTTATGATTCATTCATGATTCATGATTTAATTCATGATTTATGATTCAATTCATGATTCATGATTCAATTCATGATTTATGATTCAATTCATGATTCAATTCATGATTCATGATTCAATATATGATTCAATTCATGATTCATGATTCAAATCATGATTCATGAATTATGATTCAATTCATGAATTATGATTCAATTCATGATTCATGATTCAATTCATGATTCATTTAAGGATTCATGATTCATGATTCAATTCATTTTTAAATTCATGATTCATAATATAATTCATCACTCATGATTCATGATTCATGATTCAATTCATGATTCATGATTCCATTCATGATTCATTTAATGATTCATGATTTATGATTCATTTCATGATTTATAAATCGATTCATGATTCATGAATCATGATTCTATTCATGATTCATGAATCATTCTTCAATTCTTGATTCATGATTTATGATTCAATTCATGATTCATGATTCAATACATCATACCTGATTCATGAATCAATTTATGATTCATGATTCAATTCATGATTCATGATTCAATTCATGATTCAATTCATGTATCATGATTCAATTCTTAATTCATGATTCATGATTCAATTCATGATTCATGATTCATGATTCAATTCATGACTCATGATTCATGATTCATGATTCAATTCATGATTTATGAATCAATTCATGATTCATGATTCATGATTCATGATTCGATTCATGATTCATGATTCGATTCATGATTCAGTTCATGATTCATGAATAAATTCATGATTCATTATTCAATTCATGATTTGAATCCTGATTCAATTCATGATTCATGATTCGATTTATGATTCATGATTCATGATTCAATTCATGATTCATGATTCATGATTCATGATTCAATTCTTGATTCATGATTCATGAATCAATTCATGATTCATGATTCAATTCATGATTCATGATTCATGATTCAATTCATGATTCATGATTCAAGTCATGATTCATGATTCATGATTCAATGTATGATTCATGATTCATGATTCATGATTCAATTCATGATTCATGATTCGATTAATGATTCATGATTCATGATTCAATTCATGCTTCATGATTCAATTCATGATTCATAATTCATGATTCATGATTCAGTTCATGATTCATGATTAAATTCATGATTCATTATTCAATTCATGATTTGAATCCTGATTCAATTCATGATTCATGATTCGATTTATGATTCATGATTCATGATTCAATTCATGATTCATGATTCATGATTCAATTCATGATTCCTGATTTATGATTCATGATTCGATTCATGATTCATGATTCATGATTCATGATCCATGATTCGATTCATGATTCATGATTCATGATTCAAATCATGATTCATGATTCATGATTCATGATTCAATTCATGATTCATGATTCGATTCATGATTCTTGATTCATGATTCATGATTCGATTGATGATTCAATTCATGATTCAAGATTCATGATTCAATTCATGATTCATGATTCGATTCATGATTCATGATTCATGATTGAATTCATGATTCATGATTCATGATTCAATTCATGATTCATGATTCATGATTCAATTCATGATTCATGATTCATGATTCAATTCATGATTCATGATTCAATTCATGATTCATGATTCATGATTTAATTCATGATTGAATTCATGATTCATGATTTATGATTTATGATTCATGATTCAATTCATGATTCATGATTCAATTCATGATTCAAGATTCATGATTCAATTCATGATTCATGATTCAATTCATGATTCATGATTCAATTCATGATTCATGATTCATGATTCAATTCATGATTCAAATTATGATTCATGATTTATGATTCAATTTATGTTTCATGATTCATGATTTATGATTCAATTCATGATTCATGATTCAATTCATGATGCAATTCACGATTCATGATTCATGATTCGATTCATGATTCATGATTCATGATTCAATTCATGATTCATGATTCATGATTCGATTAATGATTCATGAATCATGATTCAATTCATGATTCATTATTAATGATTCATAATTCAGTTCATGATTCATGATTCAATTCATGATTCATGATTCAATTCATGATTCGAATGCTGATTCAATTCATGATTCATAATTCAAGATTCATCATCATCATCATCATCATTCATGATTCATGATTCGATTCATGATTCATGATTCATGATTCAATTCATGATTCATGATTCATGATTCAATTCATGATTCATGATTCATGATTCAATTCATGATTCATGATTCAATTCATGATTCCTGATTCATGATTCATGATTCGATTTATGATTCATGATTCATGATTCATGATTCGATTCATGATTCTTGATTCATGATACGATTGATGATTCATGATTCATGATTCAATTCATGATTCATGATTCATAATTCATGATTCATGATTCATAATTCATGATTCAGTTCATGATTTATGATTCATGATTCATGATTCAATTCATGAATCATGATTCAATTCATAATTCATAATTCATGATTCATGATTCAGTTCATGATTCATGATTCAATTCATGATTCATGATTCAATTCATGATTCAAATCCTGATTCAATTCATGATTCATAATTCATGATTCATGATTCAGTTCATGATTCATGATTCAGTTCATGATTCATGATTCAATTCATTATTCATGATTCAATTCATGATTCAAATCCTGATTCAATTCATGATTCATGATTCGATTTATGATTCATGACTCATGATTCAATTCATGATTCATGATTCATGATTCAATTCATGATTCATGATTCATGATTCAATTCATGATTAATGATTCATGATTCATGATTCAATTTATGATTCATGATTCATGATTCATGCTTCATGATTCGATTCATAATTCTTGATTCATGATTTATGATTTGATTGATGATTCATGATTCATGATTCAATTCATGATTCATAATTCATGATTCATGATTCATAATTCATCACTCAATTCATGATTCATGATTCGATTCATGATTCATGATTCAATTCATGATTCATGATTCATGATTCAATTCATGATTTCATTCATGATTCCTGATTCGATTCATGATTCATGATTCAATTCATGATTCATGATTCATGATTCAATTAATGATTCAATTCATGATTGAATTCTTGATTCATGATTCATGATTCATGATTCAATGCATGATTCTTGATTCATGATTCATGATTCGATTCATGATTCATAATTCATGATTCAATTCATGATTCATGATTCATGATTCAATTCATGATTCATGATTTGATTCATGATTCTTGATTCATGATTCAAGATGCGATTGATGATTCATGATCCATGATTCAATTCATGATTCATGATTCATAATTCATGATTCATGATTCAATTCATGATTTGATTCATGATTCCTGATTCGATTCATGATTCATGATTCAATTCATGATTCATGATTCATGATTCAATTCATGATTCATGGTTCGTGATTCATGATTCATGATTCAATTCATTATTCATGGTTCGTGGTTCGTGATTCATGATTCATGATTCAATTCATGATTCATGGTTCGTGATTCATGATTCATGATTCATGATTGAATTCATGATTGAATTCATGATTGAATTCATGATTCATGATTCATGATTTATGATTCATGATTCATGATTCAATTCATGATTCTTGATTCATGATTCATGATTCGATTCATGATTCATAATTCATGATTCAATTCATGATTCATGATTCGATTCATGATTCTTGATTCATGACTCATGATTCGATTCATGATTCATGATTCATGATTCAATTCATGATTCATGATTCATGATTCAATTCTTGATTCATGATTCATGAATCAATTCATGATTCATGATTCATGATTCAATTCATGATTCATTATTCAATTCATGATTCATGATTCATGATTCAATTCATGATTCATGATTCATGATTCAAGTCATGATTTATGATTCAATTCATGATTCATAATTCATGATTCATGATTCAGTTCATGATTCATGATTAAATTCATGATTCATTATTCAATTCATGATTTGAATCCTGATTCAATTCATGATTCATGATTCGATTTATGATTCATGATTCATGATTCAATTCATGATTCATGATTCATGATTCAATTCATGATTCCTGATTTATGATTCATGATTCGATTCATGATTCATGATCCATGATTCGATTCATGATTCATGATTCATGATTCAATTCATGATTCATGATTCATGATTCAATTCATGATTCATGATTCGATTCATGATTCTTGATTCATGATTCATGATTCGATTGATGATTCAATTCATGATTCAAGATTCATGATTCAATTCATGATTCATGATTCGATTCGTGATTCTTGATTCATGATTCATGATTCAATTCATGATTCATGATTCAATTCATGATTCATGATTCATGATTCAATTCATGATTCATGATTCATGATTCAATTCATGATTCATGATTCAATTCATGATTCATGATTCATGATTTAATTCATGATTGAATTCACGATTCATGATTTATGATTTATGATTCATGATTCAATTCATGATTCATGATTCAATTCATGATTCAAGATTCATGATTCAATTCATGATTCATGATTCAATTCATGATTCATGATTCAATTCATGATTCATGATTCATGATTCAATTCATGATGCAATTCACGATTCATGATTCATGATTGGATTCATGATTCATGATTCAATTTATGATTCATGATTCATGATTCGATTAATGATTCATGAATCATGATTCAATTCATGATTCATTATTAATGATTCATAATTCAGTTCATGATTCATGATTCAATTCATGATTCATGATTCAATTCATGATTCGAATGCTGATTCAATTCATGATTCATTATTCAAGATTCATGATTCAGTTCATGATTCATGATTCAATTCATGATTCGAATCCTGATTCAATTCATGATTCATGATTCGATTCATGATTCATGATTCATGATTCTATTAATGATTCATGAATCATGATTCAATTCATGATTCATTATTCATGATTTATAATTCAGTTCATGATTTATGATTCAATTCATGATTCAATTCATGATTCTAATGCTGATTCAATTCATGATTCATAATTCAAGATTCATGATTCAGTTCATGATTCATGATTCAATTCATGATTCGAATCCTGATTCAATTCATGATTCATGGTTCGATTCATGATTCATGATTTATGATTCAATTCATGATTCATGATTCATGATTCAATTCATGATTCAATTCATGATTCATGATTCAATTCATGATTCATGATTCATGATTCGATTTATGATTCATGATTCATGATTCGATTCATGATTCTTGATTCATGATTCATGATTCGATTGATGATTCATGATTCATGATTCAATTAATGATTCATGATTCATAATTCATGATTCATGATTCATAATTCATGATTCAATTCATGATTTATGATTCATGATTCATGATTCAATTCATGAATCATGATTCAATTCATGATTCATAATTCATAATTCATGATTCAGTTCATGATTCATGATTCAATTCATGATTCATGATTCAATTCATGATTCAAATCCTGATTCAATTCATGATTCATAATTCATGATTCATGATTCAGTTCATGATTCATGATTCAATTCATGATTCATGATTCAATTCATGATTCAAATCCTGATTCAATTCATGATTCATGATTCGATTTATGATTCATGACTCATGATTCAATTCATGATTCATGATTCATGATTCAATTCATGATTCATGATTCATGATTCAATTCATGATTCATGATTCATGATTCATGATTCAATTTATGATTCATGATTCATGCTTCATGATTCGATTCATGATTCATGATTTGATTGATGATTCATGATTCATGATTCAATTCATGATTCATGATTCATA
The DNA here is from genome assembly GCF_038048845.1 of Mixophyes fleayi. Lineage (NCBI taxonomy): Eukaryota > Metazoa > Chordata > Amphibia > Anura > Limnodynastidae > Mixophyes > Mixophyes fleayi. The sequence continues at coordinate 379,142 of NW_027446695.1, read as the reverse complement.
ATTCATGATTCATGATTCATAATTCATCACTCAATTCATGATTCATGATTCATGATTCGATTCATGATTCATGATTCAATTCATGATTCATGATTCATGATTCAATTCATGATTTCATTCATGATTCCTGATTCGATTCATGATTCATGATTCATGATTCATGATTGATGATTCAATTCATGATTCATGATTCATGATTCATGATTCAATTAATGATTCAATTCATGATTGAATTCTTGATTCATGATTCATGATTCATGATTCAATTCATGATTCTTGATTCATGATTCATGATTCGATTCATGATTCATAATTCATGATTCAATTCATGATTCATGATTCAATTCATGATTCATGATTCGATTCATGATTCTTGATTCATGACTCATTATTCGATTCATAATTCATGATTCATGATTCCATTCATGATTCATGATTCAATTCTTGATTCATGATTCATGAATCGATTCATGATTCATGATTCATGATTCAATTCATGATTCATGATTCAATTCATGATTCATGATTCAATTTATGATTCATGATTCATGATTCATGATTCAATTCATGATTCATGATTCATGATTCATGATTCATGATTCAATTCATGATTCATGATTCAATTCATGATTCATGATTCAATTTATGATTCATGATTCATGATTCATGATTCAATTCATGATTCATGATTCATGATTCGATTAATGATTCATGATTCATGATTCAATTCATGATTCATGATTTATGATTCAGTTCATGATTCATGATTCAATTCATGATTCATGATTCAATTCATGATTCAAATCCTGATTCAATTCATGATTCATGATTCGATTTATGATTCATGACTCATGATTCAATTCATGATTCATGATTCATGATTCAATTCATGATTCATGATTCATGATTCATGATTCAATTTATGATTCATGATTCATGATTCATGCTTCATGATTCGATTCATGATTCTTGATTCATGATTCATGATTTGATTGATGATTCATGATTCATGATTCAATTCATGATTCATGATTCATAATTCATGATTCATGATTCATAATTCATCACTCAATTCATGATTCATGATTCATGATTCGATTCATGATTCATGATTCAATTCATGATTCATGATTCATGATTCAATTCATGATTTCATTCATGATTCCTGATTCGATTCATGATTCATGATTCATGATTCATGATTGATGATTCAATTCATGATTCATGATTCATGATTCATGATTCAATTAATGATTCAATTCATGATTGAATTCTTGATTCATGATTCATGATTCATGATTCATGATTCAATTCATGATTCTTGATTCATGATTCATGATTCGATTCATGATTCATAATTCATGATTCAATTCATGATTCATGATTCATGATTCAATTCATGATTCATGATTCGATTCATGATTCTTGATTCATGACTCATTATTCGATTCATAATTCATGATTCATGATTCCATTCATGATTCATGATTCAATTCTTGATTCATGATTCATGAATCAATTCATGATTCATGATTCATGATTCATGATTCAATTCATGATTCATGATTCAATTCATGATTCATGATTCAATTTATGATTCATGATTCATGATTCATGATTCAATTCATGATTCATGATTCATGATTCATGATTCAATTCATGATTCAATTCATGATTCATGATTCAATTTATGATTCATGATTCATGATTCATGATTCAATTCATGATTCATGATTCAATTCATGATTCAAATCCTGATTCAATTCATGATTCATGATTCGATTTATGATTTATGACTCTTGATTCAATTCATGATTCATGATTCATGATTCAATTTATGATTCATGATTCATGATTCATGCTTCATGATTCGATTCATGATTCTTGATTCATGATTCATGATTTGATTGATGATTCATGATTCATGATTCAATTCATGATTCATGATTCATAATTCATGATTCATGATTCATAATTCATCACTCAATTCATGATTCATGATTCGATTCATGATTCATGATTCAATTCATGATTCATGATTCAATTCATGATTTCATTCATGATTCATGATTCATGATTCGATTCATGATTCATGATTCAATTCATGATTCATGATTCAATTCATGATTTCATTCATGATTCCTGATTCGATTCATGATTCATGATTCATGATTGATGATTCAATTCATGATTCATGATTCATGATTCATGATTCAATTAATGATTCAATTCATGATTGAATTCTTGATTCATGATTCATGATTCATGATTCATGATTCAATTCATGATTCTTGATTCATGATTCATGATTTGATTCATGATTCATAATTCATGATTCAATTCATGATTCATGATTCAAGATTCAATTCATGATTCATGATTCGATTCATGATTCTTGATTCATGACTCATTATTCGATTCATAATTCATGATTCAATTCATGATTCATGATTCAATTCTTGATTCATGATTCATGAATCAATTCATGATTCATGATTCAATTCATGATTCATGATTCAATTTATGATTCATGATTCATGATTCATGATTCAATTCATGATTCATGATTCATGATTCGATTAATGATTCATGATTCATGATTCAATTCATGATTCATGATTTATGATTGAATTCATAATTCATGATTCATGATTCATGATTCAATTCATGCTTCATGATTCAATTCATGATTCATAATTCATGATTCATGATTCAGTTCATGATTCATGATTAAATTCATGATTCATGATTCGATTTATGATTCATGATTCATGATTCAATTCATGATTCATGATTCATGATTCATGATTCAATTCATGATTCATGATTCGATTCATGATTCATGATTCATGATTCATGATTCATAATTCGATTCATGATTCATGATTCATGATTCATTATTCATGATTCATGATTCAATTCAGGATTCATGATTCGATTCATGATTCATGATTCATGATTCAATTCATGATTCATGATTCATGATTCAATTCATGATTCATGATTCAATTCATGATTCATGATTCAATTCATGATTTGATTCATGATTCATGATTCAATTCATGATTCATGATTCATGATTCAATTCAGGATTCATGATTCGATTCATATTTCTTGATTCATGATTCATGATTCGATTGATGATTTATGATTCAATTCATGATTCATGATTCATGATTCAATTCATGATTCATGATTCATGATTCAATTCATGATTCATGATTCAATTCATGATTCATGATTCAATTCATGATTTGATTCATGATTCATGATTCAATTCATGATTCATGATTCATGATTGAATTCATGATTCAATTCATGATTCATGATTCATGATTCATGATTCGATTAATGATTCATGATTCATGATTCAATTCATGATTCATGATTTATGATTCAATTCATGATTCATGATTCATGATTCATGATTCAATTCATGTTTCATGATTCAATTCATGATTCATAATTCATGATTCATGATTCAGTTCATGATTCATGATTTAATTCATGATTCATGATTCAATTCATGATTCAAATCCTGATTCAATTCATGATTCATGATTCGATTTATGATTCATGGATCATGATTTAATTCATGATTCATGATTCATGATTCATGATTCAATTCATGATTCCTGATTCCTGATTCATGATTCGATTCATGATTCATGATTCATGATTCAATTCATGATTCATGATTCATGATTCATGATTCAATTCATGATTCATGATTTGATTCATGATTCTTGATTCATGATTCATGATTCGATAGATGATTCATGATTCAATTCATGATTCATGATTCAATTCATGATTTGATTCATGATTCATGATTCAATTCATGATTCATGATTCATGATTGAATTCATGATTCAATTCATGATTCATGATTCATGATTCATGATTCAATTCATGATTCATGATTCAATTCATGATTCGAATCCTGATTCAATTCATGATTCATGATTCGATTTATGATTCATGATTCATGATTCAATTCATGATTCATGATTCTTGATTCAATTCATGATTCATGATTCATGATTCAATTCATGATTCATGATTCATGATTCATGATTCGATTTATAATTCATGATTCATGATTCATGATTCATGATTTGATTCATGATTCTTGATTCATGATTCAAGATTCGATTGATGATTCATGATTCATGATTCAATTCATGATTCATGATTCATAATTCATGATTCATGATTCATGATTTGATTCATGATTCTTGATTCATGATTCAAGATTCGATTGATGATTCATGATTCAATTCATGATTCATGATTCAATTCATGATTTGATTCATGATTCATGATTCAATTCATGATTCATGATTCATGATTCAATTCAGGATTCATGATTCGATTCATGATTCTTGATTCATGATTCATGATTCGATTGATGATTTATGATTCAATTCATGATTCATGATTCATGATTCAATTCATGATTCATGATTCAATTCATGATTCATGATTCATGATTCAATTCATGATTCATGATTCAATTCATGATTCATGATTCAATTCATGATTTGATTCATGATTCATGATTCAATTCATGATTCATGATTCATGATTGAATTCATGATTGAATTCATTATTCATGATTCATGATTCATGATTCATGATTCGATTAATGATTCATGATTCATGATTCAATTCATGATTCATGATTTATGATTCAATTCATGATTCATGATTCATGATTCATGATTCAATTCATGCTTCATGATTCAATTCATGATTCATAATTCATGATTCATGATTCAGTTCATGATTCATGATTAAATTCATGATTCATGATTCAATTCATGATTCGAATCCTGATTCAATTCATGATTCATGATTCGATTTATGATTCATGATTCATGATTCAATTCATGATTCATGATTCATGATTCAATTCATGATTCCTGATTCATGATTCATGATTCGATTCATGATTCATGATTCATGATTCATGATTCAATTCATGATTCATGATTCATGATTCATGATTCGATTCATGATTCATGATTCGATAGATGATTCATTATTCAATTCATGATTCATGATTCAATTCATGATTTGATTCATGATTCATGATTCAATTCATGATTTGATTCATGATTCATGATTGAATTCATGATTCATGATTCATGATTGAATTCATGATTCAATTCATGATTCATGATTCATGATTCATGATTCAATTCATGATTCATGATTCAATTCATGATTCGAATCCTGATTCAATTCATGATTCATGATTCGATTTATGATTCATGATTCATGATTCAATTCATGATTCTTGATTCAATTCATGATTCATGATTCAATTCATGATTCATGATTCATGATTCAATTCATGATTCATGGTTCGTGATTCATGATTCAATTCATGATTCATGGTTCGTGATTCATGATTCATGATTGAATTCATGATTGAATTCATGATTGAATTCATGATTCATGATTCATGATTCATGATTCAATTCATGATTCTTGATTCATGATTCATGATTCGATTCATGATTCATAATTCATGATTCAATTCATGATTCATGATTCATGATTCGATTCATGACTCATGATTCATGATTCAATTCATGATTCATGATTCATGATTCAATTCTTGATTCATGATTCATGAATCAATTCATGATTCATGATTCAATTCATGATTCATGATTCAATTCATAATTCATGATTCATGATTCAATTCATGATTTATGATTCATGATTCAAGTCATGATTCATGATTCATGATTCAATGTATGATTCATGATTCATGATTCAATTCATGATTCATGATTCATGATTCGATTAATGATTAATGATTCATGATTCAATTCATGCTTCATGATTCAATTCATGATTCATAATTCATGATTCATGATTCAGTTCATGATTCATGATTAAATTCATGATTCATGATTCAATTCATGATTTGAATCCTGATTCAATTCATGATTCATGATTCGATTTATGATTCATGATTCATGATTCAATTCATGATTCATGATTCATGATTCAATTCATGATTCCTGATTTATGATTCATGATTCGATTCATGATTCATGATTAATGATTCAATTCATGATTCATGATTCAATTCATGATTCGAATCCTGATTCAATTCATGATTCATGATTCGATTTATGATTCATGATTCATGATTCAATTCATGATTCTTGATTCAATTCATGATTCATGATTCTTGATTCAATTCATGATTCATGATTCATGATTCATGATTCGATTTATAATTCATGATTCATGATTTGATTCATGATTCTTGATTCATGATTCAAGATTCGATTGATGATTCATGATCCATGATTCAATTCATGATTCATGATTCATAATTCATGATTCATGATTCATAATTCATGATTCAATTCATGATTCATGATTCATGATTCGATTCATGATTCATGATTCAATTCATGATTCATGATTCATGATTCAATTCATGATTTGATTCATGATTCCTGATTCGATTCATGATTCATGATTCATGATTCAATTCATGATTTGAATCCTGATTCAATTCATGATTCATGATTCAATTCATGATTTGATTGATGATTCATGATTCAATTCATGATTTGATTCATGATTCATGATTGAATTCATGATTCATGATTCATGATTGAATTCATGATTCAATTCATGATTCATGATTCATGATTCATGATTCAATTCATGATTCATGATTCAATTCATGATTCGAATCCTGATTCAATTCAGGATTCATGATTCATGATTCGATTCATGACTCATGATTCATGATTCAATTCATGATTCATGATTCATGATTCAATTCTTGATTCATGATTCATGAATCAATTCATGATTCATGATTCAATTCATGATTCATGATTCAGTTCATAATTCATGATTCATGATTCAATTCATGATTCATGATTCATGATTCAAGTCATGATTCATGATTCATGATTCAATGTATGATTCATGATTCATGATTCAATTCATGATTCATGATTCATGATTCATGATTCGATTAATGATTAATGATTCATGATTCAATTCATGCTTCATGATTCAATTCATGATTCATAATTCATGATTCATGATTCAGTTCATGATTCATGATTAAATTCATGATTCATGATTCAATTCATGATTTGAATCCTGATTCAATTCATGATTCATGATTCGATTTATGATTCATGATTCATGATTCAATTCATGATTCATGATTCATGATTCATGATTCAATTCATGATTCCTGATTTATGATTCATGATTCGATTCATGATTCATGATTGAATTCATGATTCAATTCATGATTCATGATTCATGAATTATGATTAATGATTCAATTCATGATTCATGATTCAATTCATGATTCGAATCCTGATTCAATTCATGATTCATGATTCGATTTATGATTCATGATTCATGATTCAATTCATGATTCATGATTCTTGATTCAATTCATGATTCATGATTCATGATTCATGATTCGATTTATAATTCATGATTCATGATTTGATTCATGATTCTTGATTCATGATTCAAGATTCGATTGATGATTCATGATCCATGATTCAATTCATGATTCATGATTCATAATTCATGATTCATGATTCATAATTCATGATTCAATTCATGATTCATGATTCGATTCATGATTCATGATTCAATTCATGATTCATGATTCATGATTCAATTCATGATTTGATTCATGATTCCTGATTCGATTCATGATTCATGATTCATGATTCAATTCATGATTCATGATTCATGATTCAATTCATGATTCATGGTTCGTGATTCATGATTCATGATTCAATTCATGATTCATGGTTCGTGATTCATGATTCATGATTGAATTCATGATTGAATTCATGATTGAATTCATGATTCATGATTCATGATTTATAATTCATGATTCATGATTCAATTCATGATTCTTGATTCATGATTCATGATTCGATTCATGATTTATAATTCATGATTCAATTCATGATTCATAATTCGATTCATGATTCTTGATTCATGACTCATGATTCGATTCATGATTCATGATTCAATTCATGATTCATGATTCATGATTCAATTCTTGATTCATGATTCATGAATCAATTCATGATTCATGATTCATGATTCAATTCATGATTCATGATTCATGATTCAATTTATGATTCATGATTCAATTCATGATTCATGATTCATGATTCAATTCATGATTCATGATTCATGATTCAAGTCATGATTCATGATTCACGATTCAATGTATGATTCATGATTCATGATTCATGATTCAATTCATGATTCATGATTCATGATTCGATTAATGATTCATGATTCATGATTCAATTCATGCTTCATGATTCAATTCATCATTCATAATTCATGATTCATGATTCAGTTCATGATTCATGATTAAATTCATGATTCATTATTCAATTCATGATTTGAATCCTGATTCAATTCATGATTCATGATTCGATTTATGATTCATGATTCATGATTCAATTCATGATTCATGATTCATGATTGAATTCATGATTCATGATTCTTGATTCAATTCATGATTCATGATTCATGATTCAATTCATGATTCATGATTCATGATTCAATTCATGATTCATGGTTCGTGATTCATGATTCATGATTCAATTCATGATTCATGGTTCGTGATTCATGATTCATGATTGAATTCATGATTGAATTCATGATTGAATTCATGATTCATGATTCATGATTCATGATTCAATTCATGATTCTTGATTCATGATTCATGATTCGATTCATGATTCATAATTCATGATTCAATTCATGATTCATGATTCATGATTCGATTCATGATTCATGATTCATGATTCAATTCATGATTCATGATTCATGATTCAATTCTTGATTCATGATTCATGAATCAATTCATGATTCATGATTCATGATTCAATTCATAATTCATGATTCAATTCATAATTCATGATTCATGATTCAATTCATGATTCATGATTCATGATTCAAGTCATGATTCATGATTCATGATTCAATGTATGATTCATGATTCATGATTCAATTCATGATTCATGATTCATGATTCATGATTCGATTAATGATTAATGATTCATGATTCAATTCATGCTTCATGATTCAATTCATGATTCATAATTCATGATTCATGATTCAGTTCATGATTCATGATTAAATTCATGATTCATGATTCAATTCATGATTTGAATCCTGATTCAATTAATGATTCATGATTCGATTTATGATTCATGATTCATGATTCATGTCATGATTCATGATTCAAGATTCATGATTCAATTCATGATTCATGATTCATGATTCAATTCATGATTCATGTTTCATTATTTAATTCATGATTCATGATTCATGATTCATGATTCGATTAATGATTCATGATTCATAATTCAATTCATGATTCATGATTCATGATTCAATTCATTATTCATGATTCAATTCATGATTCATGATTCGATTCATGATTCTTGATTCATGATTCATGATTCCATTCATGATTCATGATTCATGATTCAATTCATGATTCATGATTCATGATTCTTGATTCATGATTCAATTCATAATCCATGATTCATGATTCATGATTCAATTTATGATTCAAGATTCGATTCATGATTCTTGATACATGATTCATGATTCGATTCATGATTCAATATTCATAATTCAATTCATGATTCATGATTCATGATTCATAATTCAATTCATGATTCATGATTCATGATTCAATTCATGATTCAAGATTCATGATTCGATTCATGATTCGTGATTCAATTCATGATTCATGATTTGATTCATGATTCAATTCATTAATCATGATTCATGATTCAATTCATGATTCATGATTCATGATTCATAATTCAATTCATGATTCATGATTCATGATTCCATTCATGATTCATGATTCATGATTCAATTCATGATTCATGATTCAATTCATGATTCAAATCATGATTCATGATTCATGATTCAATTCATGATTCATAATTCATGATTCATGAATCAATTCATGATTCATAATTAATGATTTATGATTTGGTTCATGATTCATGATTCATGATTCAATTCACGATTCATGATTCATGATTCAATTCATGATTCATGATTCATGATTCGATTCATGATTCATGATTCATGATTTGGTTCATGATTCATGATTCATGATTCAATTCACGATTCATGATTCAATTCATGATTCATGATTCGATTAATGATTCATGTTTCAATTCATGATTCATGATTCATGATTCATGATTCATGATTCAATTCATGATTCATGATTCAATTCATGATTTATGATTCATGATTTGATTCATGATTCATGATTTATGATTCAATTCATGATTCATGATTCATAATTCAATTCATTATTCATAATTCATGATTTATGATTCAATTCATGATTCATGATTCATGATTCATGATTCGATGCATGATTCATGATTCATGATTCAATTCATGATTCATGATTCATTATTCATGATTCATGATTCATGATTCAATTCATGATTCATGATTCATTATTCATGATTCATGATTGAATTCATGATTCATGATTCAATTCATGGCTCATGATTCATGATTCGATTCATGATTCATGATTTATGATTCAATTCATGATTCATGATTCATGAATCAATTCATGATTCATAATTCATGATTCATGATTCAATTCATGATTCATGATTCATGATTCGATTCATGATTCAATATTCATATTTCAATTCATGATTCATGATTCATGATTCATAATTCAATTCATGATTCATGATTCATGATTCAATTCATGATTCAAGATTCATGATTTGATTCATGATTCATGATTCAATTCATGATTCATGATTTGATTCATGATTCAATTCATTAATCATGATTCATGATTCAATTTATGATTCATGATTCAATTCATGATTCATGATTCAATTCATGATTCAAATCATGATTCATGATTCATGATTCAATTCATGATTCATAATTCATGATTCATGAATCAATTCATGATTCATAATTCATGATTTATGATTTGGTTCATGATTCATGATTCATGATTCAATTCACGATTCATGATTCAATTCATGATTCATGATTCATGATTCGATTCATGATTCATGACTTGGTTCATGATTCATGATTCATGATTCAATTCACGATTCATGATTCATGATTCAATTCATGATTCATGATTCATGATTCGATTCATGATTCATGATTCATGATTCAATTCATGATTCATGATTCATGATTCAATTCATGATTCATGATTCAATTCATGATTTATGATTCGTGATTTGATTCATGATTCATGATTTATGATTCAATTCATGATTCATGATTCATAATTCAATTCATTATTCATAATTCATGATTTATGATTCAATTCATGATTCATGATATATGATTCATGATTCATGATTCGATGCATGATTCATGATTCATGATTCAATTCATGATTCATGATTCATTATTCATGATTCATGATTCATGATTCAATTCATGATTCATGATTCATTATTCATGATTCATGATTAAATTCATGATTCATGATTCAATTCATGATTCATGATTCATGATTCGATTCATGATTCATGATTTATGATTCAATTCATGATTCATGATTCATGAATCAATTCATGATTCATGATTCATGATTCATGATTCAATTCATGATTCATGATTCATGATTCAATTCATGATTCATGATTCGATTCATAATTCATGATTCAATTCATGATTCATGATTCAATTCACGATTCAATTTATGATTCATGATTCATGATTCAATTCATGATTCATGATTCATGATTCATGATTCAATTCATGATTCATGATTCATGATTCAATTCATGATTCATGATTCAATTTATGATTCATGATTCAATTCATGATTCATGATTCAATTCACGATTCAATTTGTGATTCATGATTCATGATTCAATTCATGATTCATGATTCAATTCATGATTCATGATTCGATTCATGATTCATGATTCAATTCATGATTCATGATTCATTAATCAATTCATGATTCATGATTTAATTCATGATTCATAATTCATGATTCATGATTCAATTCATGATTCATGATTCAAGATTCATGATTCATGATTTAATTCATGATTCACAATTCATGATTCATGATTCATGATTCAAGATTCATGATTCATGATTCAATTCATCATACATGATTCAATTCATGATTCGAATCCTGATTCAATTTATGATTCATGATTCGATTTAAGATTCATGATTCATGTCATGATTCATGATTCATGATTCAATTCACGATTCATGATTCATGATTCAATTCATGATTCGTGATTCATGATTCGATTCATGATTCATGATTCATGATTCAATTCATGATTCATGATTCATGATTCATGATTCAATTCATGATTCATGATTCATGATTCATGATTCAATTCACGATTCATGATTCATGATTCAATTCATGATTCATGATTCATGATTCGATTCATGATTCATGATTTGGTTCATGATTCATGATTCATGATTCAATTCACGATTCATGATTCATGATTCAATTCATGATTCATGATTCATGATTCGATTCATGATTCATGATTCATGATTCAATTCATGATTCATGATTCATGATTCAATTCATGATTCATGATTCAATTCATGATTTATGATTCGTGATTTGATTCATGATTCATGATTTATGATTCAATTCATGATTCATGATTCATAATTCAATTCATTATTCATAATTCATGATTTATGATTCAATTCATGATTCATGATATATGATTCATGATTCATGATTCGATGAATGATTCATGATTCATGATTCAATTCATGATTCATGATTCATTATTCATGATTCATGATTCATGATTCAATTCATGATTCATGATTCATTATTCATGATTCATGATTAAATTCATGATTCATGATTCAATTCATGATTCATGATTCATGATTCGATTCATGATTCATGATTTATGATTCAATTCATGATTCATGATTCATGAATCAATTCATGATTCATAATTCATGATTCATGATTCAATTCATGATTCATGATTCATGATTCATGATTCAATTCATGATTCATGATTCATGATTCAATTCATGATTCATGATTCGATTCATAATTCATGATTCAATTCATGATTCATGATTCAATTCACGATTCAATTTATGATTCATGATTCATGATTCAATTCATGATTCATGATTCATGATTCATGATTCATGATTCATGATTCAATTCATGATTCATGATTCATGATTCAATTCATGATTCAATTTATGATTCATGATTCAATTCATGATTCATGATTCAATTCACGATTCAATTTGTGATTCATGATTCATGATTCAATTCATGATTCATGATTCAATTCATGATTCATGATTCGATTCATGATTCATGATTCAATTCATGATTCATGATTCATGAATTAATTCATGATTCATGATTTAATTCATGATTCATAATTCATGATTCATGATTCAATTCATGATTCAAGATTCATGATTCATGATTTAATTCATGATTCACAATTCATGATTCATGATTCATGATTCAAGATTCATGATTCATGATTCAATTCATCATACATGATTCAATTCATGATTCGAATCCTGATTCAATTTATGATTCATGATTCGATTTAAGATTCATGATTCATGTCATGATTCATGATTCATGATTCAATTCACGATTCATGATTCATGATTCAATTCATGATTCGTGATTCATGATTCGATTCATGATTCATGATTCATGATTCAATTCATGATTCATGATTCATGATTCATGATTCAATTCATGATTCATGATTCATGATTCATGATTCAATTCATGATTCAAGATTCATGATATGATTCATGATTCATGATTCAATTCATGATTCATAATTCATGATTCATGATTCAATTCATGATTCATGATTCATGATTCATGATTCAATTCATGATTCATGATTCATGATTCAATTCATGATTCATGATTCGATTCATAATTCATGATTCAATTCATGATTCATGATTCAATTCACGATTCAATTTATGATTCATGATTCATGATTCAATTCATGATTCATGATTCATGATTCATGATTCATGATTCAATTCATGATTCATGATTCATGATTCAATTCATGATTCATGATTCAATTTATGATTCATGATTCAATTCATGATTCATGATTCAATTCACGATTCAATTTGTGATTCATGATTCATGATTCAATTCATGATTCATGATTCAATTCATGATTCATGATTCGATTCATGATTCATGATTCAATTCATGATTCATGATTCATGAATTAATTCATGATTCATGATTTAATTCATGATTCATAATTCATGATTCATGATTCAATTCATGATTCAAGATTCATGATTCATGATTTAATTCATGATTCACAATTCATGATTCATGATTCATGATTCAAGATTCATGATTCATGATTCAATTCATCATACATGATTCAATTCATGATTCGAATCCTGATTCAATTTATGATTCATGATTCGATTTAAGATTCATGATTCATGTCATGATTCATGATTCATGATTCAATTCACGATTCATGATTCATGATTCAATTCATGATTCGTGATTCATGATTCGATTCATGATTCATGATTCATGATTCAATTCATGATTCATGATTCATGATTCATGATTCAATTCATGATTCATGATTCATGATTCATGATTCAATTCATGATTCAAGATTCATGATATGATTCATGATTCATGATTCAATTCATGATTCATGATTCATGATTTGATTCATGATTCAATTCATTAATCATGATTCATGATTCAATTTATGATTCATGATTCAATTCATGATTCATGATTCATGATTCAATTCATGATTCAAATCATGATTCATGATTCATGATTCAATTCATGATTCATAATTCATGATTCATGAATCAATTCATGATTCATAATTCATGATTTATGATTTGGTTCATGATTCATGATTCATGATTCAATTCACGATTCATGATTCATGATTCAATTCATGATTCATGATTCATGATTCGATTCATGATTCATGATTCAATTCATGATTCATGATTCATGATTCATGATTCAATTCATGATTCATGATTCAATTCATGATTCATGATTCATGATTTGATTCATGATTTATGATTCAATTCATGATTCATGATTCATAATTCAATTCATTATTCATAATTCATGATTTATGATTCAATTCATGATTCATGATTCGATGCATGATTCATGATTCATGATTCAATTCATGATTCATGATTCGATTCATGATTCATGATTCATGATTCAATTCATGATTCATGATTCATGATTCACTATTCATGATTCATGATTCATGATTCAATTCATGATTCATTATTCATGATTCATGATTAAATTCATGATTCATGATTCAATTCATGATTCATGATTCATGATTCGATTCATGATTCATGATTTATGATTCAATTCATGATTCATGATTCATGAATCAATTCATGATTCATGATTCGATTCATAATTCATGATTCAATTCATGATTCATGATTCAATTCACGATTCAATTTATGATTCATGATTCATGATTCAATTCATGATTCATGATTCATGATTCATGATTCAATTCATGATTCATGATTCATGATTCAATTCATGATTCATGATTCAATTTATGATTCATGATTCAATTCATGATTCATGATTCAATTCACGATTCAATTTATGATTCATGATTCATGATTCAATTCATGATTCATGATTCGATTCATGATTCATGATTCATGATTCAATTCATGATTCATGATTCATGAATCAATTCATGATTCATGATTTAATTCATGAATCATAATTCATGATTCATGATTCAATTCATGATTCATGATTCAAGATTCATGATTCATGATTTAATTCATGATTCATAATTCATGATTCATGATTCATGATTTAATTCATGATTCATAATTCAATTCATCATACATGATTCAATTCATGATTCGAATCCTGATTCAATTTATGATTCATGATTCAATTTAAGATTCATGATTCATGTCATGATTCATGATTCATGATTCATGATTCAATTCACGATTCATGATTCATGATTCAATTCATGATTCATGATTCATGATTCGATTCATGATTCATGATTCAATTCATGATTCATGATTCATGATTCAATTCATGATTCACGATTCAATTCATGATTCATGATTTGATTCATGATTTATGATTCAATTCATGATTCATGATTCATGATTCAATTCATTATTCATAATTCATGATTTATGATTCAATTCATGATTCATGATTCATGATTCAATTCATGATTCATTAATCATGATTCGATTCATGATTCATGATTCAATTCATGATTCATGATTCATGATTCATGATTCGATTCATGATTCATGATTCATGATTCATGATTCAATTCATGATTCATGATTCATTATTCATGATTCATGATTCAATTTATGATTCATGATTCAATTCATGATTCATGATTCATGGTTCGATTCATGATTCATGATTTATGATTCAATTCATGATTCATGAATCAATTCATGATTCATAATTCATGATTCATGATTCAATTCATGATTCATGATTCATGATTCATGATTCATGATTCAATTCATGATTCATGATTCAATTCATGATTCATGATTCGATTCATGATTCATGATTCATGATTCAATTCATGATTCATGATTCAATTTATGATTTATGATTCAATTCATGATTCATGATTCAATTCACGATTCAATTTATGATTCATGATTCATGATTCAATTCATGATTCATGATTCAATTCACGATTATACTTATGATTCATGATTCATGATTCAATTCATGATTCATGATTCATGATTCATGATTCAATTCATGATTCATGATTCATGATTCAATTCATGATTCATGATTCAATTTATGATTCATGATTCAATTCATGATTCATGATTCAATTCACGATTCAATTTATGATTCATGATTCATGATTCAATTCATGATTCGATTCATGATTCATGATTCATGATTCAATTCATGATTCATGATTCATGAATCAATTCATGATTCATGATTTAATTCATGATTCATAATTCATGATTCATGATTCAATTCATGATTCATGATTCAAGATTCATGATTCATGATTCAATTCATCATACATGATTCAATTCATGATTCGAATCCTGATTCAATTTATGATTCATGATTCGATTTAAGATTCATGATTCATGTCATGATTCATGATTCATGATTCATGATTCAATACACGATTCATGATTCATGATTCAATTCATGATTCATGATTCATGATTCGATTCATGATTCATGATTCATGATTCAATTCATGATTCATGATTCATGATTCATGATTCATGATTCAATTCATGATTCATGATTCATGATTTAATTCATGATTCATGATTTATGATTCAATTCATTATTCATGATTCATGATTCAATTCATTATTCATAATTCATGATTTATGATTTAATTCATGATTCATGATTCATGATTCATGATTCATGATTCAATTCATGATTCAATAATCATGATTCGATTCATGATTCATAATTCATGATTCAATTCATGATTCATGATTCATGATTCGATTCATGATTCATGATTCATTATTCATGATTCATGATTTAATTCATGATTCATGATTCAATTCATGATTCATGATTCATGATTTATGATTCAATTCATGATTCATGATTCATGAATCAATTCATGATTCATAATTCATGATTCATGATTCAATTCATGATTCATGATTCAATTCATGATTCATGATTCGATTCATGATTCATAATTCATGATTCATGATTCATGAATCAATTCATGATTCATGATTCAATTCATGATTTATAATTCATGATTCATGATTCAATTCATGATTCATTATTCAAGATTCATGATTCATGATTCAATTCATCATACATGATTCAATTCATGATTCGAATCCTGATTTAATTTATGATTCATGATTCGATTTATGATTCATGATTCATGTCATGATTCATGATTCATGATTCAATTCATAATTCATGATTCATGATTCAATTCATGATTCATGAATTATGATTCAATTCATGATTCATGATTCATGATTCAATTCATGATTCATGATTCATGATTCAATTCATGATTCATGATTCAATTTATGATTCATGATTCGATTTATGATTCATGATTCATGATTCAATTCATGATTCATGATTCAATTCATGATTCATGATTCAATTCATGATTCATGATTCAATTCATGATTCATGATTCATGATTCAATTCATGATTCATGATTCAATTCATGATTCATGATTCAATTCATGATTCATAATTCATGATTCATGATTCAATTCATGATTCATGATTCAATTCATGATTCGAATCCTGATTCAATTCATGATTCATGATTCATGTCATAATTCATGATTCATGATTCATGTTATGATTCATGATTCATGATTCAATTCATGATTCATGATTCATGATTCAATTTATGATTCATGATTCAATTCATGATTCATAATTCATGATTCATGATTCAATTCATGATTCATGATTCAAGATTCATGATTCAATTCATGATACATGATTCAATTCATGGTTCGAATCCTGATTCAATTCATGATTCATGATTCGATTTATGATTCATGATTCATGATTCGATTTATGATTCATGATTCATGATTCATGATTCAATTCATGATTCATGATTCATGATTCAATTCATGATTCATGATTCAATTCATGATTCATGATTCGATTAATGATTCATGATTCATTAATCAATTCATGATTCATGATTCAAATTATGATTCATGATTCAATTCATGATTCATAATTCATGATTCCTGATTCAATTCATGATTTATGATTCAAGATTCATGATTCATGATTCAATTCATGATTCAATTCATGATTCGAATCCTGATTCAATTCATGATTCATGATTCGATTTATGATTCATGATTCATGATTCATGTCATGATTCATGATTTATGATTCATGATTCAATTCATGATTCATGATTCAATTCTTGATTCATGTTTCATGATTCAATTCATGATTCATGATTCATGATTCGATTCATGATTCACGATTCATAATTCAATTCATGATTCATGATTCATGATTCAATTCATTATTCATGATTCAATTCATGATTCATGATTCGATTCATGATTCTTGATTCATGATTCATGATTCGATTCATGATTCATGATTCAATTCATGATTCATGATTCATGATTCATGATTCAATTCATGATTCATGATTCATGATTCATGATTCATGACTCAATTCATAATTCATGATTCATGATTCATGATTCAATTCATGATTCAAGATTCGATTCATGATTCTTGATTCATGATTCGATTCATGATTCATGATTCATAATTCAATTCATGATTCATGATTCATGATTCATGATTCAATTCATGATTCAAGATTCATGATTCAATTCATGATTCATGATTCAATTCATGATTCATGATTCATGATTCGATTCCTGATTCAATTCATGATTCATGATTCAATTTATGATTCATGATTCAATTTATGATTCATGATTCAATTCATGATTCATGATACATGATTCAATTCATGATTCAATTCATGATACATGATTCATGATTCAATTCATGATTCATGATGCAATTCATGATTCATGATTCGATTCATGATTCATGGTTCATTAATCAATTCATGATTCATTAATCAATTCATGATTCATGATTCAAATTATGATTCATGATTCAATTCATGATTCATAATTCATGATTCATGATTCAATTCATGATTCATGATTCATGATTCAATTCATGATTGATGATTCAATTCATGATTCATGATTCAATTCATGATTCATGATTCATGATTCAATTCATGATTCATGATTCATGATTCAATTCATGATTCATGATTCAATTCATGATTCATAATTCATGATTCATGATTCAATTCATGATTCATGATTCATGAATCAATTCATGATTCATAATTCATGATTCATGATTCAATTCATGATTCATGATTCATGATTCATGATTCATGATTCAATTCATGATTCATGATTCATGATTCAATTCATGATTCATGATTCGATTCATAATTCATGATTCAATTCATGATTCATGATTCAATTCACGATTCAATTTATGATTCATGATTCATGATTCAATTCATGATTCATGATTCATGATTCAATTCATGATTCATTCATGATTCAATTCATGATTCATGATTCAATTTATGATTCATGATTCAATTCATGATTCATGATTCAATTCACGATTCAATTTATGATTCATGATTCATGATTCAATTCATGATTCATGATTCAGATTCATGATTCATGATTCATGATCATTCATGATTCATGATTCATGATTCAATTCATGATTCATGATTCATGATTCAATTCAAGATTCATGATTCATGATTCAATCGATTCAATTCATGATTCATGATTCATGATTCAATTCATGATTCATGATTCATGATTCAAGATTCATGATTCATGATTCAATTCATGATTCATGATTCATTATTCATGATTCATGATTCAATTCATGATTCATGATTCAATTCATGATTCATGATTCAATTCATGATTCATGATTCATGATTCAATTCATGATTCATGATTCATGATTCGATTCATGATTCATGATTTATGATTCAATTCATGATTCATGATTCATGAATCAATTCATGATTCATAATTCATGATTCATGATTCAATTCATGATTCATGATTCATGATTCATGATTCAATTCATGATTCATGATTCGATTCATGATTCATGATTCATGATTCAATTCATGATTCATGATTCAATTTATGATTCATGATTCAATTCATGATTCATGATTCAATTCACGATTCAATTTATGATTCATGATTCATGATTCAATTCATGATTCATGATTCAATTCACGATTCAACTTATGATTCATGATTCAATTCATGATTCATGATTCATGATTCAATTCATGATTCATGATTCATGATTCAATTCATGATTCATGATTCAATTTATGATTCATGATTTAATTCATGATTCATGATTCAATTCACGATTCAATTTATGATTCATGATTTATGATTCAATTCATGATTCATGATTCATTAATCAATTCATGATTCATAATTCATGATTCATGATTCAATTCATGATTCATGATTCAATTCATGATTCATGATTCGATTCATGATTCATAATTCATGATTCATGATTCATGATTCATGAATCAATTCATGATTCATGATTCAATTCATGATTCATAATTCATGATTCATGATTCAATTCATGATTCATTATTCAAGATTCATGATTCATGATTCAATTCATCATACATGATTCAATTCATGATTCGAATCCTGATTTAATTTATGATTCATGATTCGATTTATGATTCATGATTCATGTCATGATTCATGATTCATGATTCATGATTCAATTCATGATTCATGATTCATGATTTAATTCATGATTCATGAATTATGATTCAATTCATGATTCATGATTTATGATTCAATTCATGATTCATGATTCAATTCATGATTCATGATTCAATTTATGATTCATGATTCGATTTATGATTCATGATTCATGATTCAATTCATGATTCATGATTCATGATTCAATTCATGATTCATGATTCAATTCATGATTCATGATTCATGATTCAATTCATGATTCATGATTCAATTCATGATTCATGATTCAATTCATGATTCATAATTCATGATTCATGATTCAATTTATGATTCATGATTCAATTCATGATTCGAATCCTGATTCAATTCATGATTCATGATTCATGTCATAATTCATGATTCATGATTCATGTTATGATTCATGATTCATGATTCATGATTCAATTCATGATTCATGATTCATGATTCAATTTATGATTCATGATTCAATTCATGATTCATAATTCATGATTCATGATTCAATTCATGATTCATGATTCAAGATTCATGATTCAATTCATGATACATGATTCAATTCATGGTTCGAATCCTGATTCAATTCATGATTCATGATTCGATTTATGATTCATGATTCATGATTCGATTTATGATTCATGATTCATGATTCATGATTCAATTCATGATTCATGATTCATGATTCAATTCATGATTCATGATTCAATTCATGATTCATGATTCTATTAATGATTCATGATTCATTAATCAATTCATGATTCATGATTCAAATTATGATTCATGATTCAATTCATGATTCATAATTCATGATTCCTGATTCAATTCATGATTTATGATTCAAGATTCATGATTCATGATTCAATTCATGATTCAATTCATGATTCGAATCCTGATTCAATTCATGTTTCATGATTCGATTTATGATTCATGATTCATGATTCATGTCATGATTCATGATTTATGATTCATGATTCAATTCATGATTCATGATTCAATTCTTGATTCATGTTTCATGATTCAATTCATGATTCATGATTCGATTCATGATTCATGATTCATGATTCATGATTCATGATTCATGTTTCATGATTCAATTCATGATTCAATTCATGATTCATGATTCGATTCATGATTCTTGATTCATGATTCATGATTCGATTCATGATTCATGATTCATGATTCAATTCATGATTCATGATTCATGATTCATGATTCAATTCATGATTCATGATTCATGATTCATGACTCAATTCATAATTCATGATTCATGATTCATGATTCAATTCATGATTCAAGATTCGATTCATGATTCTTGATTCATGATTCGATTCATGATTCATGATTCATAATTCAATTCATGATTCATGATTCATGATTCATGATTCATGATTCAATTCATGATTCAAGATTCATGATTCAATTCATGATTCATGATTCAATTTATGCTTCATGATTCATGATTCGATTCATGATTCAATTCATGATTCATGATTCATGATTCATGATTCAATTATGATTCATGATTCAATTTATGATTCATGATTCAATTCATGATTCATGATACATGATTTAATTCATGATTCAATTCATGATACATGATTCATGATTCAATTCATGATTCATGATGCAATTCATGATTCATGATTCGATTCATGATTCATGGTTCATTAATCAATTCATGATTCATTAATCAATTCATGATTCATGATTCAATTCATGATTCATGATTCATGATTCAATTCATGATTCATGATTCAATTCATGATTCATAATTCATGATTCATGATTCAATTCATGATTCATGATTCAATTCATGATTCATGATTCGATTCATGATTCATGATTTATGATTCAATTCATGATTCATGATTCATGAATCAATTCATGATTCATAATTCATGATTCATGATTCAATTCATGATTCATGATTCATGATTCAATTCATGATTCATGATTCATGATTCAATTCATGATTCATGATTCGATTCATAATTCATGATTCAATTCATGATTCATGATTCAATTCACGATTCAATTTATGATTCATGATTCATGATTCAATTCATGATTCATGATTCATGATTCAATTCATGATTCATGATTTATGATTCAATTCATGATTCATGATTCAATTTATGATTCATGATTCAATTCAT
Source organism: Mixophyes fleayi (assembly GCF_038048845.1). Lineage (NCBI taxonomy): Eukaryota > Metazoa > Chordata > Amphibia > Anura > Limnodynastidae > Mixophyes > Mixophyes fleayi. The sequence continues at coordinate 355,496 of NW_027446695.1, read as the reverse complement.
GATTCATGATTCAATTCACGATTCAATTTATGATTCATGATTCATGATTCAATTCATGATTCATGATTCGATTCATGATTCATGATTCATGATTCAATTCATGATTCATGATTCATGAATCAATTCATGATTCATGATTTAATTCATGATTCATAATTCATGATTCATATTTCAATTCATGATTCATGATTCAAGATTCATGATTCATGATTTAATTCATGATTCATAATTCATGATTCATAATTCATGATTTAATTCATGATTCATAATTCAATTCATCATACATGATTCAATTCATGATTCGAATCCTGATTTAATTTATGATTCATGATTCGATTTAAGATTCATGATTCATGTCATGATTCATGATTCATGATTCAATTCATGATTCATGATTCATGATTCGATTCATGATTCATGATTTAATTCATGATTCATGATTCATGATTCAATTCATGATTCATGATTCAATTCATGATTCATGATTCAATTCATGATTCATGATTCATGATTTGATTCATGATTCATGATTTATGATTCAATTCATGATTCATGATTCATGATTTAATTCATTATTCATAATTCATGATTTATGATTCAATTCATGATTCATGATTCATGATTCATGATTCATGATTCAATTCATGATTCATTAATCATGATTCGATTCATGATTCATGATTCAATTCATGATTCATGATTCATGATTCGATTCATGATTCATGATTCATGATTCAATTCATGATTCATGATTCAATTCATGATTCATGATTCATTATTCATGATTCATGATTCAATTCATGATTCATGATTCAATTCATGATTCATGATTCATGATTCGATTCATGATTCATGATTTATGATTCAATTCATGATTCATGAATCAATTCATGATTCATAATTCATGATTCATGATTCAATTCATGATTCATGATTCATGATTCAATTTATGATTCATGATTCAATTCATGATTCATGATTCGATTCATTATTCATAATTCATGATTTATGATTCAATTCATGATTCATGATTCATGATTCATGATTCAATTCATGATTCATTAATCATGATTCGATTCATGATTCATGATTCATGATTCAATTCATGATTCATGATTCATGATTCGATTCATGATTCATGATTCATGATTCAATTCATGATTCATGATTCAATTCATGATTCATGATTCATTAATCATGATTCATGATTCAATTCATGATTCATGATTCAATTCATGATTCATGATTCATGATTCAATTCATGATTCATGATTCATGATTCGATTCATGATTCATGATTTATGATTCAATTCATGATTCATGATTCATGAATCAATTCATGATTCATAATTCATGATTCATGATTCAATTCATGATTCATGATTCATGATTCATGATTCATGATTCAATTTATGATTCATGATTCAATTCATGATTCATGCTTCGATTCATGATTCATGATTCATGATTCAATTCATGATTCATGATTCAATTTATGATTCATGATTCAATTCATGATTCATGATTCAATTCACGATTCAATTTATGATTCATGATTCATGATTCAATTCATGATTCATGATTCAATTCACGATTCAACTTATGATTCATGATTCATGATTCAATTCATGATTCATGATTCATGATTCATGATTCAATTCATGATTCATGATTCATGATTCAATTCATGATTCATGATTCAATTTATGATTCATGATTCAATTCATGATTCATGATTCAATTCACGATTCAATTTATGATTCATGATTCATGATTCAATTCATGATTCATGATACGATTCATGATTCATGATTCATGATTCAATTCATGATTCATGATTCATGAATCAATTCATGATTCATGATTTAATTCATGATTCATAATTCATGATTCATGATTCAATTCATGATTCATGATTCAAGATTCATGATTCATGATTCAATTCATCATACATGATTCAATTCATGATTCGAATCCTGATTCAATTTATGATTCATGATTCGATTTAAGATTCATGATTCATGTCATGATTCATGATTCATGATTCAATACACGATTCATGATTCATGATTCAATTCATGATTCATGATTCATGATTCGATTCATGATTCATGATTCATGATTCAATTCATGATTCATGATTCATGATTCATGATTCAATTCATGATTCATGATTCATGATTTGATTCATGATTCATGATTTATGATTCAATTCATTATTCATGATTCATGATTCAATTCATTATTCATAATTCATGATTTATGATTTAATTCATGATTCATGATTCATGATTCATGATTCAATTCATGATTCATTAATCATGATTCGATTCATGATTCATGATTCATGATTCAATTCATGATTCATGATTCATGATTCGATTCATGATTCATGATTCATGATTCAATTCATGATTCATGATTCATTATTCATGATTCATGATTTAATTCATGATTCATGATTCAATTCATGATTCATGATTCATGATTTATGATTCAATTCATGATTCATGATTCATGAATCAATTCATGATTCATAATTCATGATTCATGATTCAATTCATGATTCATGATTCAATTCATGATTCATGATTCGATTCATGATTCATAATTCATGATTCATGATTCATGAATCAATTCATGATTCATGATTCAACTCATGATTCATAATTCATGATTCATGATTCAATTCATGATTCATTATTCAAGATTCATGATTCATGATTCAATTCATCATACATGATTCAATTCATGCTTCGAATCCTGATTTAATTTATGATTCATGATTCGATTTATGATTCATGATTCATGTCATGATTCATGATTCATGATTCCTGATTCAATTCATGATTCATGATTCATGATTCAATTCATGATTCATGAATTATGATTCAATTCATGATTCATGATTCATGATTCAATTCATGATTCATGATTCATGATTCAATTCATGATTCATGATTCAATTTATGATTCATGATTCGATTTATGATTCATGATTCATGATTCATGATTCAATTCATGATTCATGATTCAATTCATGATTCATGATTCAATTCATGATTCATGATTCAATTCATGATTCATGATTCAATTCATGATTCATGATTCAATTCATGATTCATAATTCATGATTCATGATTCAATTCATGATTCATGATTCAATTCATGATTCGAATCCTGATTCAATTCATGATTCATGATTCATGTCATAATTCATGATTCATGATTCATGTTATGATTCATGATTCATGATTCATGATTCAATTCATGATTCATGATTCATGATTCAATTTATGATTCATGATTCAATTCATGATTCATAATTCATGATTCATGATTCAATTCATGATTCATGATTCAAGATTCATGATTCAATTCATGATACATGATTCAATTCATGGTTCGAATCCTGATTCAATTCATGATTCATGATTCGATTTATGATTCATGATTCATGATTCGATTTATGATTCATGATTCATGATTCATGATTCAATTCATGATTCATGATTCATGATTCAATTCATGATTCATGATTCAATTCATGATTCATGATTCGATTAATGATTCATGATTCATTAATCAATTCATGATTCATGATTCAAATTATGATTCATGATTCAATTCATGATTCATAATTCATGATTCCTGATTCAATTCATGATTTGTGATTCAAGATTCATGATTCATGATTCATGATTCAATTCATGATTCATGATTCAATTCATGATTCATGATTCGATTCATGATTCATGATTCATGATTCAATTCATGATTCATGATTCAATTTATGATTCATGATTCAATTCATGATTCATGATTCAATTCACGATTCAATTTATGATTCATGATTCATGATTCAATTCATGATTCATGATTCAATTCACGATTCAACTTATGATTCATGATTCATGATTCAATTCATGATTCATGATTCATGATTCATGATTCAATTCATGATTCATGATTCATGATTCAATTCATGATTCATGATTCAATTTATGATTCATGATTCAATTCATGATTCATGATTCAATTCACGATTCAATTTATGATTCATGATTCATGATTCAATTCATGATTCATGATTCATGAATCAATTCATGATTCATGATTTAATTCATGATTCATAATTCATGATTCATGATTCAATTCATGATTCATGATTCAAGATTCATGATTCATGATTCAATTCATCATACATGATTCAATTCATGATTCGAATCCTGATTCAATTTATGATTCATGATTCGATTTAAGATTCATGATTCATGTCATGATTCATGATTCATGATTCAATACACGATTCATGATTCATGATTCAATTCATGATTCATGATTCGATTCATGATTCATGATTCAATTCATGATTCATGATTCATGATTCATGATTCAATTCATGATTCATGATTCATGATTTGATTCATGATTCATGATTTATGATTCAATTCATTATTCATGATTCATGATTCAATTCATTAATCATAATTCATGATTTATGATTTAATTCATGATTCATGATTCATGATTCATGATTCATGATTCAATTCATGATTCATTAATCATGATTCGATTCATGATTCATGATTCAATTCATGATTCATGATTCATGATTCGATTCATGATTCATGATTCATGATTCAATTCATGATTCATGATTCATTATTCATGATTCATGATTTAATTCATGATTCATGATTCAATTCATGATTCATGATTCATGATTTATGATTCAATTCATGATTCATGATTCAAGAATCAATTCATGATTCATAATTCATGATTCATGATTCAATTCATGATTCATGATTCAATTCATGATTCATGATTCGATTCATGATTCATAATTCATGATTCATGATTCATGATTCATGAATCAATTCATGATTCATGATTCAATTCATGATTCATAATTCATGATTCATGATTCAATTCATGATTCATTATTCAAGATTCATGATTCATGATTCAATTCATCATACATGATTCAATTCATGATTCGAATCCTGATTTAATTTATGATTCATGATTCGATTTATGATTCATGATTCATGTCATGATTCATGATTCATGATTCATGATTCAATTCATGATTCATGATTCATGATTCAATTCATGATTCATGATTCAATTTATGATTCATGATTCGATTTATGATTCATGATTCATGATTCAATTCATGATTCATGATTCATGATTCAATTCATGATTCATGATTCAATTCATGATTCATGATTCAATTCATGATTCATGATTCATGATTCAATTCATGATTCATGATTCATGATTCAATTCATGATTCATGATTCAATTCATGATTCATAATTCATGATTCATGATTCAATTCATGATTCATGATTCAATTCATGATTCGAATCCTGATTCAATTCATGATTCATGATTCATGTCATAATTCATGATTCATGATTCATGTTATGATTCATGATTCATGATTCATGATTCAATTCATGATTCATGATTCATGATTCAATTTATGATTCATGATTCAATTCATGATTCATAATTCATGATTCATGATTCAATTCATGATTCATGATTCAAGATTCATGATTCAATTCATGATACATGATTCAATTCATGGTTCGAATCCTGATTCAATTCATGATTCATGATTCGATTTATGATTCATGATTCATGATTCGATTTATGATTCATGATTCATGATTCATGATTCAATTCATGATTCATGATTCATGATTCAATTCATGATTCATGATTCGATTAATGATTCATGATTCATTAATCAATTCATGATTCATGATTCAAATTATGATTCATGATTCAATTCATGATTCATAATTCATGATTCCTGATTCAATTCATGATTTATGATTCAAGATTCATGATTCAATTCATGATTCAATTCATGATTCGAATCCTGATTCAATTCATGATTCATGATTCGATTTATGATTCATGATTCATGTCATGATTCATGATTTATGATTCATGATTCAATTCATGATTCATGATTCAATTCTTGATTCATGTTTCATGATTCAATTCATGATTCATGATTCATGATTCGATTCATGATTCATGATTCATAATTCAATTCATGATTCATGATTCATGATTCAATTCATTATTCATGATTCAATTCATGATTCATGATTCGATTCATGATTCTTGATTCATGATTCATGATTCGATTCATGATTCATGATTCAATTCATGATTCATGATTCATGATACATGATTCAATTCATGATTCATGATTCATGATTCATGACTCAATTCATAATTCATGATTCATGATTCATGATTCAATTCATGATTCAAGATTCGATTCATGATTCTTGATTCATGATTCGATTCATGATTCATGATTCATAATTCAATTCATGATTCATGATTCATGATTCAATTCATGATTCAAGATTCATGATTCAATTCATGATTCATGATTCAATTCATGATTCATGATTCATGATTCGATTCATGATTCAATTCATGATTCATGATTCATGATTCAATTTATGATTCATGATTCAATTTATGATTCATGATTCAATTCATGATTCATGATACATGATTCAATTCATGATTCAATTCATGATTCATGATTCATGATTCAATTCATGATTCATGATGCAATTCATGATTCATGATTCGATTCATGATTCATGGTTCATTAATCAATTCATGATTCATTAATCAATTCATGATTCATGATTCAAATTATGATTCATGATTCAATTCATGATTCATAATTCATGATTCATTATTCAATTCATGATTCATGATTCATGATTCAATTCATGATTGATGATTCAATTCATGATTCATGATTCAATTCATGATTCATGATTCATGATTCAATTCATGATTCATGATTCATGATTCAATTCATGATTCATGATTCAATTCATGATTCATAATTCATGATTTATGATTCAATTCATGATTCATGATTCAATTCATGATTCATAATTCAATTCATGATTCGAATCCTGATTCAATTCATGATTCATGATTCATGTCATGATTCATGATTCATGTCATGATTCATGATTCATGATTCATGATTCAATTCATGATTCATGATTCATGATTCAATTTATGATTCATGATTCAATTCATGATTCATAATTCATGATTCATGATTCAATTCATGATTTATGATTCAAGATTCATGATTCATGATTCACTTCATGATTCAATTCATGATTCGATTCATGATTCGAATCCTGATTCAATTCATGATTCATGATTCGATTTATGATTCATGATTCATGATTCATGTCATGATTCATGATTTATGATTCATGATTCAATTCATGATTCATGATTCAATTCTTGATTCATGTTTCATGATTCAATTCATTATTCATGATTCAATTCATGATTCATGATTCGATTCATGATTCTTGATTCATGATTCATGATTCGATTCATAATTCATGATTCATGATTCAATTCATGATTCATGATTAATGATTCATGATTCATGATTCAATTCATGATTCATGATTCATGATTCATGATTCAATTCATAATTCATGATTCATGATTCATGATTCAATTCATGATTCAAGATTCGATTCATGATTCTTGATTCATGATTCGATTCATGATTCATGATTCATAATTCAATTCATGATTCATGATTCATGATTCATGATTCAATTCATGATTCAAGATTCATGATTCAATTCATGATTCATGATTCAATTCATGATTCATGATTCATGATTCGATTCATGATTCAATTCATGATTCATGATTCATGATTCAATTTATGATTCATGATTCAATTCATGATTCATGATTCAATTCATGATTTGTGATACATGATTCAATTCATGATTCAATTCATGATTCATGATTCATGATTCAATTCATGATTCATGATTCGATTCATGATTCATGATTTATTAATCAATTCATGATTCATGATTCAAATTACGATTCATGATTCAATTCATGATTCATAATTCATGATTCCTGATTCAATTCATGATTCATGATTCAAGATTCATGATTCATGATTCAATTCATGATTCATGATTCAATTCATGATTCAAATCCTGATTCAATTCATGATTCATGATGCGATTTATGATTCATGATTCATGATTCATGTCATGATTCATGATTTATGATTCATGATTCAATTCATGATTCATGATTCAATTCATGATTCATGTTTCATGATTCAATTCATGATTCATGATTCATGATTCATGATTCGATTCATGATTTATGATTCATAATTCAATTCATGATTCATGATTCATGATTCAATTCATTATTCATGATTCAGTTCATGATTCATGATTCGATTCATGATTCTTGATTCATGATTCATGATTCGATTCATGATTCATGATTCATGATTCAATTCATGATTCATGATTCATAATTCATGATTCATGATTCAATTCATGATTCATGATTCATGATTCAATTCATAATTCATGATTCATGATTCATGATTCAATTCATGATTCAAGATTCGATTCATGATTGTTGATTCATGATTCATGATTCATAATTCAATTCATGATTCATGATTCAATTCATGATTCAAGATTCATGATTCGATTCATGGTTCATGATTCAATTCATGATTCATGATTCAATTCATGATTCATGATTCATGATTCAATTTATGATTCATGATTCAATTCATGATTCATGATTCAATTCATGATTCGTGATTCAAGATTCAATTCATGATTCAATTCATGAATTATGATTCATGATTCAATTCATTAATCATGATTCATGATTTATGATTCAATTCATGATTCAAGATTCATGATTCGATTCATGATTCATGATTCAATTCATGATTCATGATTCGATTCATGATTCAATTCATGATTCATGATTCATGATTCATGATTCAATTCATGATTCAAGATTCATGATTCAATTCATGATTCATGATTCATGATTCAATTCATGATTCAAGATTCATGATTCGATTCATGATTCATTAATCATGATTCAATTCATGATTCATGATTCAATTCATGATTCATGATTCAATTCATGATTCATAATTCATGATTCATGATTCAATTTATGATTCATGATTCAATTCATGATTCATGATTCAATTCATGATTCGTGATTCATGATTCAATTCATGATTCAATTCATGATTCATGATTCATGATTCAATTCATGATTCAAGATTCATGATTCGATTCATGATTCATGATTCAATTCATGATTCAAGATTCATGATTCGATTCATGATTCATTAATCATGATTCAATTCATGATTCATGATTCAATTCATGATTCATAATTCATGATTCATGATTCAATTCATGATTCATGATTCAATTCATGATTCGAATCCTGATTCAATTCATTATTCATCATTCAATTCATGATTCATGATTCGATTCATGATTCTTGATTCATGATTCATGATTCGATTCATGATTCATGATTCGATTCATGATTCATGATTCATGATTCAATTCATGATTCATGATTTATGATTCATGATTCAATTCATGATTCATGATTCATTATTCATGATTCAATTCATGATTCATGATTCGATTCATGATTCTTGATTCATGATTCATGATTCGATTCATGATTCATGATTCGATTCATGATTCATGATTCATGATTCAATTCATGATTCATGATTTATGATTCATGATTCAATTCATGATTGTTGATTCATGATTCATGATTCATAATTCAATTCATGATTCATGATTCATGATTCATGATTCAATTCATGATTCAAGATTCATGATTCGATTCATGGTTCATGATTCAATTCATGATTCATGATTCAATTCATGGTTCATGATTCATGATTCAATTTATGATTCATGATTCAATTCATGATTCATGATTCAATTCATGATTCGTGATTCAAGATTCAATTCATGATTCAATTCATGAATTATGATTCATGATTCAATTCATTAATCATGATTCATGATTTATGATTCAATTCATGATTCAAGATTCATGATTCGATTCATGATTCATGATTCAATTCATGATTCATGATTCGATTCATGATTCAATTCATGATTCATGATTCATGATTCATGATTCAATTCATGATTCAAGATTCATGATTCAATTCATGATTCATGATTCATGATTCAATTCATGATTCAAGATTCATGATTCGATTCATGATTCATTAATCATGATTCAATTCATGATTCATGATTCAATTCATGATTCATGATTCAATTCATGATTCATAATTCATGATTCATGATTCAATTTATGATTCATGATTCAATTCATTAATCATGATTCAATTCATGATTCGTGATTCATGATTGAATTCATGATTCAATTCATGATTCATGATTCATGATTCAATTCATGATTCAAGATTCATGATTCGATTCATGATTCATGATTCATGATTCAATTCATGATTCAAGATTCATGATTCGATTCATGATTCATTAATCATGATTCAATTCATGATTCATGATTCAATTCATGATTCATAATTCATGATTCATGATTCAATTCATGATTCATGATTCAATTCATGATTCGAATCCTGATTCAATTCATTATTCATGATTCAATTCATGATTCATGATTCGATTCATGATTCTTGATTCATGATTCATGATTCGATTCATGATTCATGATTCGATTCATGATTCATGATTCATGATTCAATTCATGATTCATGATTTATGATTCATGATTCAATTCATGATTCATGATTCATGATTCATGATTCAATTCATAATTCATGATTCATGATTCAATTCATGATTCAAGATTCGATTCATGATTCTTGATTCATGATTCATGATTCAATTCTTGATACATGATTCGATTTATGATTCATGATTCGATTTATGATTCATGATTCATGATTCATGATTCAATTCATGATTCATGATTCATGATTCGATTCATGATTCATGATTCATTAATCAATTCATGATTCATGATTCAAATTATGATTCATGATTCAATTCATGATTCATAATTCATGATTCCTGATTCAATTCATGATTTATGATTCAAGATTCATGATTCATGATTCACTTCATGATTCAATTCATGATTCGAATCCTGATTCAATTCATGATTCATAATTCGATTTATGATTCATGATTCATGATTCATGTCATGATTCATGATTTATGATTCATGATTCAATTCATGATTCATGATTCATGATTCAATTCTTGATTCATGTTTCATGATTCAATTCATTATTCATGATTCAATTCATGATTCATGATTCGATTCATGATTCTTGATTCATGATTCGATTCATGATTCATGATTCATGATTCAATTCATGATTCATGATTAATGATTCATGATTCATGATTCAATTCATGATTCATGATTCATGATTCATGATTCAATTCATAATTCATGATTCATGATTCATGATTCAATTCATGATTCAAGATTCGATTCATGATTCTTGATTCATGATTCGATTCATGATTCATGATTCATAATTCAATTCATGATTCATGATTCAATTCATGATTCAAGATTCATGATTCAATTCATGATTCATGATTCAATTCATGATTCATGATTCGATTCATGATTCAATTCATGATTCATGATTCATGATTCAATTTATGATTCATGATTCAATTCATGATTCATGATTCAATTCATGATTCGTGATACATGATTCAATTCATGATTCAATTCATGATTCATGATTCAATTCATGATTCATGATTCAATTCATGATTCATGATTCGATTCATGATTCATGATTTATTAATCAATTCATGATTCATGATTCAAATTATGATTCATTAATCAATTCATGATTCATGATTCAAATTATGATTCATGATTCAATTCATGATTCATAATTCATGATTCCTGATTCAATTCATGATTCATGATTCAAGATTCATGATTCATGATTCAATTCATGATTCATGATTCAATTCATGATTCGTGATACATGATTCAATTCACGATTCAACTTATGATTCATGATTCATGATTCAATTCATGATTCATGATTCATGATTCAATTCATGATTCATGATTCAATTCATGATTCATGATTCAATTTATGATTCATGATTCAATTCATGATTCATGATTCAATTCACGATTCAATTTATGATTCATGATTCATGATTCAATTCATGATTCATGATTCGATTCATGATTCATGATTCAATTCATGATTCATGATTCATGAATCAATTCATAATTCATGATTCATGATTCAATTCATGATTCATGATTCAAGATTCATGATTCATGATTCAATTCATCATACATGATTCAATTCATGATTCGAATCCTGATTCAATTTATGATTCATGATTCGATTTAAGATTCATGATTCATGTCATGATTCATGATTCATGATTCGATTCATGATTCATGATTCATGATTCAATTCATGATTCATGATTCATGATTTATGATTCATGATTCAATTCATGATTCATGATTCATGATTTGATTCATGATTCATGATTTATGATTCAATTCATTATTCATGATTCATGATTCAATTCATTATTCATAATTCATGATTTATGATTTAATTCATGATTCATGATTCATGATTCATGATTCAATTCATGATTCATTAATCATGATTCGATTCATGATTCATGATTCATGATTCAATTCATGATTCATGATTCATGATTCGATTCATGATTCATGATTCGATTCATGATTCATGATTCATGATTCAATTCATGATTCATGATTCATTATTCATGATTTAATTCATGATTCATGATTCAATTCATGATTCATGATTTATGATACAATTCATGATTCATGATTCATGAATCAATTCATGATTCATAATTCATGATTCATGATTCAATTCATGATTCATGATTCGATTCATGATTCATAATTCATGATTCATGATTCATGAATCAATTCATGATTCATGATTCAATTCATGATTCATAATTCATGATTCATGATTCAATTCATGATTCATTATTCAAGATTCATGATTCATGATTCAATTCATCATACATGATTCAATTCATGATTCGAATCCTGATTTAATTTATGATTCATGATTCGATTTATGATTCATGATTCATGTCATGATTCATGATTCATGATTCATGATTCAATTCATGATTCATGATTCATGATTCAATTCATGATTCATGATTCAATTCATGATTCATAATTCATGATTCATGATTCAATTCATGATTCATGATTCAATTCATGATTCGAAACCTGATTCAATTAATGATTCATGATTCATGTCATAATTCATGATTCATGATTCATGTTATGATTCATAATTCATGATTCATGATTCATGATTCAATTCATGATTCATGATTCAATTTATGATTCATGATTCAATTCATGATTCATGATTCATGATTTATGATTCAATTCATGATTCATGATTCATGAATCAATTCATGATTCATAATTCATGATTCATGATTCAATTCATGATTCATGATTCGATTCATGATTCATGATTCGATTCATGATTCATAATTCATGATTCATGATTCATGAATCAATTCATGATTCATGATTCAATTCATGATTCATAATTCATGATTCATGATTCAATTCATGATTCATTATTCAAGATTCATGATTCATGATTCAATTCATCATACATGATTCAATTCATGATTCGAATCCTGATTTAATTTATGATTCATGATTCGATTTATGATTCATGATTCATGATTCAATTCATGATTCATGATTCAATTCATGATTCATGATTCAATTCATGATTCATGAATTATGATTCAATTCATGATTCATGATTCATGATTCAATTCATGATTCATGATTCATGATTCAATTCATGATTCATGATTCAATTTATGATTCATGATTCGATTTATGATTCATGATTCATGATTCAATTCATGATTCATGATTCATGATTCAATTCATGATTCATGATTCAATTCATGATTCATGATTCATGATTCAATTCATGATTCATGATTCATGATTCAATTCATTATTCATGATTCAATCCATGATTCATAATTCATGATTCATGATTCAATTCATGATTCATGATTCAATTCATGATTCGAATCCTGATTCAATTCATGATTCATGATTCATGTCATAATTCATGATTCATGATTCATGTTATGATTCATGATTCATGATTCATGATTCATGATTCAATTCATGATTCAATTTATGATTCATGATTCAATTCATGATTCATAATTCATGATTCATGATTCAATTCATGATTCATGATTCAAGATTCATGATTCAATTCATGATACATGATTCAATTCATGGTTCGAATCCTGATTCAATTCATGATTCATGATTCGATTTATGATTCATGATTCATGATTCGATTTATGATTCATGATTCATGATTCAATTCATGATTCATGATTCATGATTCAATTCATGGTTCGAATCCTGATTCAATTCATGATTCATGATTCGATTTATGATTCATGATTCATGATTCGATTTATGATTCATGATTCATGATTCATGATTCAATTCATGATTCATGATTCATGATTCAATTCATGATTCATGATTCAATTCATGATTCATGATTCGATTAATGATTCATGATTCATTAATCAATTCATGATTCATGATTCAAATTATGATTCATGATTCAATTCATGATTCATAATTCCTGATTCCTGATTCAATTCATGATTTATGATTCAAGATTCATGATTCATGATTCAATTCATGATTCAATTCATGATTCGAATCCTGATTCAATTCATGATTCATGATTCTATTTATGATTCATGATTCATGATTCATGTCATGATTCATGATTTATGATTCATGATTCAATTCATGATTCATGATTCAATTCTTGATTCATGTTTCATGATTCAATTCATGATTCATGATTCATGATTCGATTCATGATTCATGATTCATAATTCAATTCATGATTCATGATTCAATTCATTATTCATGATTCAATTCATGATTCATGATTCGATTCATGATTCTTGATTCATGATTCATGATTCGATTCATGATTCATGATTCATGATTCAATTCATGATTCATGATTCATGATTCATGATTCAATTCATGATTCATGATTCATGATTCATGACTCAATTCATAATTCATGATTCATGATTCATGATTCAATTCATGATTCAAGATTCGATTCATGATTCTTGATTCATGATTCGATTCATGATTCTTGATTCATGATTCGATTCATGATTCATGATTCATAATTCAATTCATGATTCATGATTCATGATTCATGATTCAATTCATGATTCAAGATTCATGATTCAATTCATGATTCATGATTCAATTCATGATTCATGATTCATGATTCGATTCATGATTCAATTCATGATTCATGATTCAATTTATGATTCATGATTCAATTTATGATTCATGATTCAATTCATGATTCATGATACATGATTCAATTCATGATTCAATTCATGATTCATGATTCATGATTCAATTCATGATTCATGATGCAATTCATGATTCATGATTCGATTCATGATTCATGGTTCATTAATCAATTCATGATTCATTAATCAATTCATGATTCATGATTCAAATTATGATTCATGATTCAATTCATGATTCATAATTCATGATTCATGATTCAATTCATGATTCATGATTCATGATTCAATTCATGATTGATGATTCAATTCATGATTCATGATTCAATTCATGATTCATGATTCATGATTCAATTCATGATTCATGATTCATGATTCATGATTCAATTCATGATTCATAATTCATGATTCATGATTCAATTCATGATTCATGATTCAATTCATGATTCATGATTCAATTCATGATTCGAATCCTGATTCAATTCATGATTCATGTCATGATTCATGATTCATGATTCATGTCATGATTCATGATTCATGATTCAATTCATGATTCATGATTCATGATTCAATTTATGATTCATGATTCAATTCATGATTCATAATTCATGATTCATGATTCATTTCATAATTCATGATTCAAGATTCATGATTCAATTCTTGATACATGATTCGATTTATGATTCAATATTCATGATTCGATTTATGATTCATGATTCATGATTCGATTCATGATTCATGATTCATTAATCAATTCATGATTCATGATTCAAATTATGATTCATGATTCAATTCATGATTCATAATTCATGATTCCTGATTCAATTCATGATTTATGATTCAAGATTCATGATTCATGATTCACTTCATGATTCAATTCATGATTCGAATCCTGATTCAGTTCATGATTCATGATTCGATTTATGATTCATGATTCATGATTCATGTCATGATTCATGATTTATGATTCATGATTCAATTCATGATTCATGATTCATGATTCAATTCTTGATTCATGTTTCATGATTCAATTCATTATTCATGATTCAATTCATGATTCATGATTCGATTCATGATTCTTGATTCATGATTCACGATTCGATTCATAATTCATGATTCATGATTCAATTCATGATTCATGATTAATGATTCAATTCATGATTCAAGATTCGATTCATGATTCTTGATTCATGATTCGATTCATGATTCATGATTCATAATTCAATTCATGATTCATGATTCATGATTCATGATTTGATTCAAGATTCATGATTCATAATTCAATTCATAATTCATGATTCATGATTCATGATTCAATTCATGATTCAAGATTCGATTCATGATTCTTGATTCATGATTCGATTCATGATTCATGATTCATAATTCAATTCATAATTCATGATTCATGATTCATGATTCAATTCATGATTCAAGATTCGATTCATGATTCTTGATTCATGATTCGATTCATGATTCATGATTCATAATTCAATTCATGATTCATGATTCATGATTCATGATTTGATTCAAGATTCATGATTCAATTCATGATTCATGATTCATGATTCATGATTCAATTCATGATTCAAGATTCGATTCATGATTCTTGATTCATGATTCGATTCATGATTCATGATTCATAATTCAATTCATGATTCATGATTCATGATTCATGATTTGATTCAAGATTCATGATTCAATTCATGATTCATGATTCAATTCATGATTCATGATTCATGATTCGATTCATGATTCAATTCATGATTCATGATTCATGATTCAATTTATGATTCATGATTCAATTCATGATTCATGATTCAATTCATGATTCGTGATACATGATTCAATTCATGATTCAATTCATGATTCATGATTCATGATTCAATTCATGATTCATGATTCAATTCATGATTCATGATTCGATTCATGATTCATGATTTATTAATCAATTCATGATTCATGATTCAAATTATGATTCATGATTCAATTCATGATTCATAATTCATGATTCCTGATTCAATTCATGATTCATGATTCAAGATTCATGATTCATGATTCAATTCATGATTCATGATTCAATTCATGATTCAAATCCTGATTCAATTCATGATTCATGATGCGATTTATGATTCATGATTCATGATTCATGTCATGATTCATGATTTATGATTCATGATTCAATTCATGATTCATGATTCAATTCATGATTCATATTTCATGATTCAATTCATGATTCATGATTCATGATTCATGATTCGATTCATGATTTATGATTCATAATTCAATTCATGATTCATGATTCATGATTCAATTCATTATTCATGATTCAATTCATGATTCATGATTCGATTCATGATTCTTGATTCATGATTCATGATTCGATTCATGATTCATGATTCATGATTCAATTCATGATTCATGATTCATAATTCATGATTCATGATTCAATTCATGATTCATGATTCATGATTCATGATTCAATTCATAATTCATGATTCATGATTCATGATTCAATTCATGATTCAAGATTCATGATTCGATTCATGGTTCATGATTCAATTCATGATTCATGATTCAATTCATGATTCATGATTCAATTTATGATTCATGATTCAATTCATGATTCATGATTCAATTCATGATTCGTGATTCAAGATTCAATTCATGATTCAATTCATGATTCATGATTCATGATTCAATTCATTAATCATGATTCATGATTTATGATTCAATTCATGATTCAAGATTCATGATTCGATTCATGATTCATGATTCAATTCATGATTCATGATTCATGATTCGATTCATGATTCAATTCATGATTCATGATTCATGATTCATGATTCAATTCATGATTCAAGATTCATGATTCGATTCATGATTCATGATTCATGATTCATGATTCAATTCATGATTCAAGATTCATGATTCGATTCATGATTCATTAATCATGATTCAATTCATGATTCATGATTCAATTCATGATTCATAATTCATGATTCATGATTCAATTTATGATTCATGATTCAATTCATGATTCATGATTCAATTCATGATTCGTGATTCATGATTCAATTCATGATTCAATTCCTGATTCATGATTCATGATTCATGATTCAATTCATGATTCAAGATTCATGATTCGATTCATGATTCATGATTCATGATTCATGATTCAATTCATGATTCAAGATTCATGATTCGATTCATGATTCATTAATCATGATTCAATTCATGATTCATGATTCAATTCATGATTCATAATTTATGATTCATGATTCAATTCATGATTCATGATTCAATTCATGATTCGAATCCTGATTCAATTCATTATTCATGATTCAATTCATGATTCATGATTCGATTCATGATTCTTGATTCATGATTCATGATTCGATTCATGATTCATGATTCGATTCATGATTCATGATTCATGATTCAATTCATGATTCATGATTTATGATTCATGATTCAATTCATGATTCATGATTCATGATTCATGATTCAATTCATAATTCATGATTCATGATTCAATTCATGATTCAAGATTCGATTCATGATTCTTGATTCATGATTCATGATTCAATTCTTGATACATGATTCGATTTATGATTCATGATTCATGATTCGATTTATGATTCATGATTCATGATTCAATTCATGATTCATGATTCATGATTCGATTCATGATTCATGATTCATTAATCAATTCATGATTCATGATTCAAATTATGATTCATGATTCAATTCATGATTCATAATTCATGATTCCTGATTCAATTCATGATTTATGATTCAAGATTCATGATTCATGATTCACTTCATGATTCAATTCATGATTCGAATCCTGATTCAATTCATGATTCATGATTCGATTTATGATTCATGATTCATGATTCATGTCATGATTCATGATTTATGATTCATGATTCAATTCATGATTCATGATTCATGATTCAATTCTTGATTCATGTTTCATGATTCAATTCATTATTCATGATTCAATTCATGATTCATGATTCGATTCATGATTCTTGATTCATGATTCATGATTTGATTCATGATTCATGATTCATGATTCAATTCATGATTCATGATTCATGATTCATGATTCAATTCATGATTCATGATTCATGATTCATGATTCAATTTATAATTCATGATTCATGATTCATGATTCAATTCATGATTCAAGATTCGATTCATGATTCTTGATTCATGATTCGATTCATGATTCATGATTCATAATTCAATTCATGATTCATGATTCATGATTCATGATTCAATTCATGATTCAAGATTCATGATTAAATTCATGATTCATGATTCAATTCATGATTCATGATTCAATTCATGATTCATGATTCATGATTCGATTCATGATTCAATTCATGATTCATGATTCATGATTCAATTCATGATTCATGATTCAATTCATGATTCATGATTCATGATTCGATTCATGATTCAATTCATGATTCATGATTCATGATTCAATTTATGATTCATGATTCAATTCATGATTCATGATTCAATTCATGATTCGTGATACATGATTCAATTCAGGATTCAATTCATGATTCATGATTCATGATTCAATTCATGATTCATGATTCAATTCATGATTCATGATTCGATTCATGATTCATTAATCAATTCATGATTCATGATTCAAATTATGATTCATGATTCAATTCATGATTCATAATTCATGATTCCTGATTCAATTCATGATTCATGATTCAAGATTCATGATTCATGATTCAATTCATGATTCATGATTCAATTCATGATTCGTGATACATGATTCAATTCACGATTCAACTTATGATTCATGATTCATGATTCAATTCATGATTCATGATTCAATTCATGATTCATGATTCATGATTCAATTCATGATTCATGATTCAATTTATGATTCATGATTCAATTCATGATTCATGATTCAATTCACGATTCAATTTATGATTCATGATTCATGATTCAATTCATGATTCATGATTCGATTCATGATTCATGATTCAATTCATGATTCATGATTCATGAATCAATTCATGATTCATGATTTAATTCATGATTCATAATTCATGATTCATGATTCAATTCATGATTCATGATTCAAGATTCATGATTCATGATTCAATTCATCATACATGATTCAATTCATGATTCGAATCCTGATTCAATTTATGATTCATGATTCGATTTAAGATTCATGATTCATGTCATGATTCATGATTCATGATTCATGATTCAATACACGATTCATGATTCATGATTCAATTCATGATTCATGATTCATGATTCGATTCATGATTCATGATTCATGATTCAATTCATGATTCATGATTCATGATTCATGATTCATGATTCAATTCATTATTCATGATTCATGATTCAATTCATTATTAATAATTCATGATTTATGATTCAATTCATGATTCATGATTCATGATTCAATTCATGATTCATTAATCATGATTCGATTCATGATTCATGATTCATGATTCAATTCATGATTCATGATTCATGATTCGATTCATGATTCATGATTCATGATTCAATTCATGATTCATGATTCATTATTCATGATTCATGATTTAATTCATGATTCATGATTCAATTCATGATTCATGATTCATGATTTATGATTCAATTCATGATTCATGATTCATGAATCAATTCATGATTCATAATTCATGATTCATGATTCAATTCATGATTCATGATTCAATTCATGATTCATGATTCGATTCATGATTCATAATTCATGATTCATGATTCATGATTCATGAATCAATTCATGATTCATGATTCAATTCATGATTCATAATTCATGATTCATGATTCAATTCATGATTCATTATTCAAGATTCATGATTCATGATTCAATTCATCATACATGATTCAATTCATGATTCGAATCCTGATTTAATTTATGATTCATGACTCGATTTATGATTCATGATTCATGTCATGATTCATGATTCATGATTCAATTCATGATTCATGATTCATGATTCAATTCATGATTCATGAATTATGATTCAATTCATGATTCATGATTCATGATTCAATTCATGATTCATGATTCATGATTCAATTCATGATTCATGATTCAATTTATGATTCATGATTCGATTTATGATTCATGATTCATGATTCAATTCATGATTCATGATTCATGATTCAATTCATGATTCATGATTCAATTCATGATTCATGATTCATGATTCAATTCATGATTCATGATTCAATTCATAATTCATGATTCATGATTCATGATTCAATTCATGATTCAAGATTCGATTCATGATTCTTGATTCATGATTCGATTCATGATTCATGATTCATAATTCAATTCATGATTCATGATTCATGATTCATGATTCAATTCATGATTCAAGATTCATGATTCAATTCATGATTCATGATTCAATTCATGATTCATGATTCATGATTCGATTCATGATTCAATTCATGATTCATGATTCATGATTCAATTTATGATTCATGATTCAATTCATGATTCATGATTCAATTCATGATTCGTGATACATGATTCAATTCATGATTCAATTCATGATTCATGATTCATGATTCAATTCATGATTCATGATTCAATTCATGATTCATGATTCGATTCATGATTCATGATTTATTAATCAATTCATGATTCATGATTCAAAGTATGATTCATGATTCAATTCATGATTCATAATTCATGATTCCTGATTCAATTCATGATTCATGATTCAAGATTCATGATTCATGATTCAATTCATGATTCATGATTCAATTCATGATTCATGATTCGATTCATGATTCATGATTCATGATTCAATTCATGATTCATGATTCATTATTCATGATTCATGATTTAATTCATGATTCATGATTCAATTCATGATTCATGATTCATGATTTATGATTCAATTCATGATTCATGATTCATGAATCAATTCATGATTCAATTCATGATTCATGATTCAATTCATGATTCATGATTCAATTCATGATTCATGATTCGATTCATGATTCATAATTCATGATTCATGATTCATGATTCATGAATCAATTCATGATTCATGATTCAATTCATGATTCATAATTCATGATTCATGATTCAATTCATGATTCATTATTCAAGATTCATGATTCATGATTCAATTCATCATACATGATTCAATTCATGATTCGAATCCTGATTTAATTTATGATTCATGATTCGATTTATGATTCATGATTCATGTCATGATTCATGATTCATGATTCATGATTCAATTCATGATTCATGATTCAATTCATGATTCATGAATTATGATTCAATTCATGATTCATGATTCATGATTCAATTCATGATTCATGATTCATGATTCAATTCATGATTCATGATTCAATTTATGATTCATGATTCGATTTATGATTCATGATTCATGATTCAATTCATGATTCATGATTCATGATTCAATTCATGATTCATGATTCAATTCATGATTCATGATTCAATTCATGATTCATGATTCATGATTCAATTCATGATTCATGATTCATGATTCAATTCATGATTCATGATTCAATTCATGATTCATAATTCATGATTCATGATTCAATTCATGATTCATGATTCAATTCACGATTCAATTTATGATTCATGATTCATGATTCAATTCATGATTCATGATTCGATTCATGATTCATGATTCAATTCATGATTCATGATTCATGAATCAATTCATGATTCATGATTTAATTCATGATTCATAATTCATGATTCATGATTCAATTCATGATTCATGATTCAAGATTCATGATTCATGATTCAATTCATCATACATGATTCAATTCATGATTCGAATCCTGATTCAATTTATGATTCATGATTCGATTTAAGATTCATGATTCATGTCATGATTCATGATTCATGATTCATGATTCAATACACGATTCATGATTCATGATTCAATTCATGATTCATGATTCATGATTCGATTCATGATTCATGATTCATGATTCAATTCATGATTCATGATTCATGATTCATGATTCATGATTCAATTCATTATTCATGATTCATGATTCAATTCATTATTAATAATTCATGATTTATGATTCAATTCATGATTCATGATTCATGATTCAATTCATGATTCATTAATCATGATTCGATTCATGATTCATGATTCATGATTCAATTCATGATTCATGATTCATGATTCGATTCATGATTCATGATTCATGATTCAATTCATGATTCATGATTCATTATTCATGATTCATGATTTAATTCATGATTCATGATTCAATTCATGATTCATGATTCATGATTTATGATTCAATTCATGATTCATGATTCATGAATCAATTCATGATTCATAATTCATGATTCATGATTCAATTCATGATTCATGATTCAATTCATGATTCATGATTCGATTCATGATTCATAATTCATGATTCATGATTCATGATTCATGAATCAATTCATGATTCATGATTCAATTCATGATTCATAATTCATGATTCATGATTCAATTCATGATTCATTATTCAAGATTCATGATTCATGATTCAATTCATCATACATGATTCAATTCATGATTCGAATCCTGATTTAATTTATGATTCATGACTCGATTTATGATTCATGATTCATGTCATGATTCATGATTCATGATTCAATTCATGATTCATGATTCAATTCATGATTCATGAATTATGATTCAATTCATGATTCATGATTCATGATTCAATTCATGATTCATGATTCATGATTCAATTCATGATTCATGATTCAATTTATGATTCATGATTCGATTTATGATTCATGATTCATGATTCAATTCATGATTCATGATTCATGATTCAATTCATGATTCATGATTCAATTCATGATTCATGATTCATGATTCAATTCATGATTCATGATTCAATTCATAATTCATGATTCATGATTCATGATTCAATTCATGATTCAAGATTCGATTCATGATTCTTGATTCATGATTCGATTCATGATTCATGATTCATAATTCAATTCATGATTCATGATTCATGATTCAATTCATGATTCAAGATTCATGATTCAATTCATGATTCATGATTCAATTCATGATTCATGATTCATGATTCGATTCATGATTCAATTCATGATTCATGATTCATGATTCAATTTATGATTCATGATTCAATTCATGATTCATGATTCAATTCATGATTCGTGATACATGATTCAATTCATGATTCAATTCATGATTCATGATTCATGATTCAATTCATGATTCATGATTCAATTCATGATTCATGATTCGATTCATGATTCATGATTTATTAATCAATTCATGATTCATGATTCAAAGTATGATTCATGATTCAATTCATGATTCATAATTCATGATTCCTGATTCAATTCATGATTCATGATTCAAGATTCATGATTCATGATTCAATTCATGATTCATGATTCAATTCATGATTCGTGATACATGATTCAATTCACGATTCAACTTATGATTCATGATTCATGATTCAATTCATGATTCATGATTCATGATTCATGATTCAATTCATGATTCATGATTCATGATTCAATTCATGATTCATGATTCAATTTATGATTCATGATTCAATTCATGATTCATGATTCAATTCACGATTCAATTTATGATTCATGATTCATGATTCAATTCATGATTCATGATTTGATTCATGATTCATGATTCAATTCATGATTCATGATTCATGAATCAATTCATGATTCATGATTTAATTCATGATTCATAATTCATGATTCATGATTCAATTCATGATTCATGATTCAAGATTCATGATTCATGATTCAATTCATCATACATGATTCAATTCATGATTCGAATCCTGATTCAATTTATGATTCATGATTCGATTTAAGATTCATGATTCATGTCATGATTCATGATTCATGATTCATGATTCAATACACGATTCATGATTCATGATTCAATTCATGATTCATGATTCATGATTCGATTCATGATTCATGATTCAATTCATGATTCATGATTCATGATTTGATTCATGATTCATGATTTATGATTCAATTCATTTTTCATGATTCATGATTCAATTCATTATTCATAATTCATGATTTATGATTTAATTCATGATTCATGATTCATGATTCATGATTCAATTCATGATTCATTAATCATGATTCGATTCATGATTCATGATTCAATTCATGATTCATGATTCATGATTCGATTCATGATTCATGATTCATGATTCAATTCATGATTCATGATTCATTATTCATGATTCATGATTTAATTCATGATTCATGATTCAATTCATGATTCATGATTCATGATTTATGATTCAATTCATGATTCATGATTCATGAATCAATTCATGATTCAATTCATGATTCATGATTCAATTCATGATTCATGATTCAATTCATGATTCATGATTCGATTCATGATTCATAATTCATGATTCATGATTCATGATTCATGAATCAATTCATGATTCATGATTCAATTCATGATTCATAATTCATGATTCATGATTCAATTCATGATTCATTATTCAAGATTCATGATTCATGATTCAATTCATCATACATGATTCAATTCATGATTCGAATCCTGATTTAATTTATGATTCATGATTCGATTTATGATTCATGATTCATGTCATGATTCATGATTCATGATTCATGATTCAATTCATGATTCATGATTCAATTCATGATTCATGAATTATGATTCAATTCATGATTCATGATTCATGATTCAATTCATGATTCATGATTCATGATTCAATTCATGATTCATGATTCAATTTATGATTCATGATTCGATTTATGATTCATGATTCATGATTCAATTCATGATTCATGATTCATGATTCAATTCATGATTCATGATTCAATTCATGATTCATGATTCAATTCATGATTCATGATTCATGATTCAATTCATGATTCATGATTCATGATTCAATTCATGATTCATGATTCAATTCATGATTCATAATTCATGATTCATGATTCAATTCATGATTCATGATTCAATTCATGATTCGAATCCTGATTCAATTCATGATTCATGATTCATGATTCATGTCATAATTCATGATTCATGATTCATGTTATGATTCATGATTCATGATTCATGATTCATGATTCAATTCATGATTCATGATTTAATTCATGATTCATAATTCATGATTCATGATTCAATTCATGATTCATGATTCAAGATTCATGATTCATGATTCAATTCATCATACATGATTCAATTCATGATTCGAATCCTGATTCAATTTATGATTCATGATTCGATTTAAGATTCATGATTCATGTCATGATTCATGATTCATGATTCATGATTCAATACACGATTCATGATTCATGATTCAATTCATGATTCATGATTCATGATTCGATTCATGATTCATGATTCAATTCATGATTCATGATTCATGATTCATGATTCATGATTCAATTCATGATTCATGATTCATGATTTGATTCATGATTCATGATTTATGATTCAATTCATTTTTCATGATTCATGATTCAATTCATTATTCATAATTCATGATTTATGATTTAATTCATGATTCATGATTCATGATTCATGATTCATGATTCAATTCATGATTCATTAATCATGATTCGATTCATGATTCATGATTCAATTCATGATTCATGATTCATGATTCGATTCATGATTCATGATTCATGATTCAATTCATGATTCATGATTCATTATTCATGATTCATGATTTAATTCATGATTCATGATTCAATTCATGATTCATGATTCATGATTTATGATTCAATTCATGATTCATGATTCATGAATCAATTCATGATTCAATTCATGATTCATGATTCAATTCATGATTCATGATTCAATTCATGATTCATGATTCAATTCATGATTCATGATTCGATTCATGATTCATAATTCATGATTCATGATTCATGATTCATGAATCAATTCATGATTCATGATTCAATTCATGATTCATAATTCATGATTCATGATTCAATTCATGATTCATTATTCAAGATTCATGATTCATGATTCAATTCATCATACATGATTCAATTCATGATTCGAATCCTGATTTAATTTATGATTCATGATTCGATTTATGATTCATGATTCATGTCATGATTCATGATTCATGATTCATGATTCAATTCATGATTCATGATTCAATTCATGATTCATGAATTATGATTCAATTCATGATTCATGATTCATGATTCAATTCATGATTCATGATTCATGATTCAATTCATGATTCATGATTCAATTTATGATTCATGATTCGATTTATGATTCATGATTCATGATTCAATTCATGATTCATGATTCAATTCATGATTCATGATTCAATTCATGATTCATGATTCAATTCATGATTCATGATTCATGATTCAATTCATGATTCATGATTCATGATTCAATTCATGATTCATGATTCAATTCATGATTCATAATTCATGATTCATGATTCAATTCATGATTCATGATTCAATTCATGATTCGAATCCTGATTCAATTCATGATTCATGATTCATGATTCATGTCATAATTCATGATTCATGATTCATGTTATGATTCATGATTCATGATTCATGATTCATGATTCAATTCATGATTCATGATTCATGATTCAATTTATGATTCATGATTCAATTCATGATTCATAATTCATGATTCATGATTCAATTCATGATTCATGATTCAAGATTCATGATTCAATTCATGATACATGATTCAATTCATGGTTCGAATCCTGATTCAATTCATGATTCATGATTCGATTTATGATTCATGATTCATGATTCGATTTATGATTCATGATTCATGATTCAATTCATGATTCATGATTCATGATTCAATTCATGATTCATGATTCAATTCATGATTCATGATTCGATTAATGATTCATGATTCATTAATCAATTCATGATTCATGATTCAAATTATGATTCATGATTCAATTCATGATTCATAATTCATGATTCCTGATTCAATTCATGATTTATGATTCAAGATTCATGATTCAATTCATGATTCAATTCATGATTCGAATCCTGATTCAATTCATGATTCATGATTCGATTTATGATTCATGATTCATGATTCATGTCATGATTCATGATTTATGATTCATGATTCAATTCATGATTCATGATTCAATTCTTGATTCATGTTTCATGATTCAATTCATGATTCATGATTCATGATTCATGATTCGATTCATGATTCATGATTCATAATTCAATTCATGATTCATGATTCATGATTCAATTCATTATTCATGATTCAATTCATGATTCATGATTCGATTCATGATTCTTGATTCATGATTCATGATTCGATTCATGATTCATGATTCATGATTCAATTCATGATTCATGATTCATGATTCATGATTCAATTCATGATTCATGATTCATGATTCATGACTCAATTCATAATTCATGATTCATGATTCATGATTCAATTCATGATTCAAGATTCGATTCATGATTCTTGATTCATGATTCGATTCATGATTCATGATTCATAATTCAATTCATGATTCATGATTCATTATTCATGATTCAATTCATGATTCAAGATTCATGATTCAATTCATGATTCATGATTCAATTCATGATTCATGATTCATGATTCGATTCATGATTCAATTCATGATTCATGATTCAATTTATGATTCATGATTCAATTTATGATTCATGATTCAATTCATGATTCATGATTCATGATTCAATTCATGATTCATGATGCAATTCATGATTCATGATTCGATTCATGATTCATGGTTCATTAATCAATTCATGATTCATTAATCAATTCATGATTCATGATTCAAATTATGATTCATGATTCAATTCATGATTCATAATTCATGATTCATGATTCAATTCATGATTCATGATTCAATTCATGATTGATGATTCAATTCATGATTCATGATTCAATTCATGATTCATGATTCATGATTCAATTCATGATTCATGATTCATGATTCAATTCATGATTCATGATTCAATTCATGATTCATAATTCATGATTCATGATTCAATTCATGATTCATGATTCAATTCATGATTCATGATTCAATTCATGATTCGAATCCTGATTCAATTCATGATTCATGATTCATGTCATGATTCATGATTCATTTCATGATTCATGATTCATGATTCAATTTATGATTCATGATTCAATTCATGATTCATAATTCATGATTCATGATTCATTTCATAATTCATGATTCAAGATTCATGATTCAATTCTTGATACATGATTCGATTTATGATTCATGATTCATGATTCGATTTATGATTCATGATTCATGATTCGATTCATGATTCATGATTCATTAATCAATTCATGATTCATGATTCAAATTATGATTCATGATTCAATTCATGATTCATAATTCATGATTCCTGATTCAATTCATGATTTATGATTCAAGATTCATGATTCATGATTCACTTCATGATTCAATTCATGATTCGTGATTCGATTTATGATTCATGATTCATGATTCATGTCATGATTCATGATTCATGATTCATGATTCAATTCTTGATTCATGTTTCATGATTCAATTCATTGTTCATGATTCAATTCATGATTCATGATTCGATTCATGATTCTTGATTCATGATTCATGATTCGATTCATAATTCATGATTCATGATTCAATTCATGATTCATGATTAATGATTCATGATTCATGATTCAATTCATGATTCATGATTCATGATTCATGATTCAATTCATAATTCATGATTCATGATTCATGATTCAATTCATGATTCAAGATTCGATTCATGATTCTTGATTCATGATTCGATTCATGATTCATGATTCATAATTCAATTCATGATTCATGATTCATGATTCATGATTCAATTCATGATTCAATTCATGATTCATGATTCATGATTCAATTTATGATTCATGATTCAATTCATGATTCATGATTCAATTCATGATTCGTGATACATGATTCAATTCATGATTCAATTCATGATTCATGATTCATGATTCATGATTCAATTCATGATTCATGATTCGATTCATGATTCATGATTTATTAATCAATTCATGATTCATGATTCAAATTATGATTCATGATTCAATTCATGATTCATAATTCATGATTCCTGATTCAATTCATGATTCATGATTCAAGATTCATGATTCATGATTCAATTCATGATTCATGATTCAATTCATGATTCAAATCCTGATTCAATTCATGATTCATGATGCGATTTATGATTCATGATTCATGATTCATGTCATGATTCATGATTTATGATTCATGATTCAATTCATGATTCATGATTCATGATTCAATTCATGATTCATGTTTCATGATTCAATTCATGATTCATGATTCATGATTCATGATTCATGATTCAATTCATGATTCATTAATCATGATTCGATTCATGATTCATGATTCAATTCATGATTCATGATTCATGATTCGATTCATGATTCTTGATTCATGATTCAATTCATGATTCATGATTCATTATTCATGATTCATGATTTAATTCATGATTCATGATTCAATTCATGATTCATGATTCATGATTTATGATTCAATTCATGATTCATGATTCATGAATCAATTCATGATTCAATTCATGATTCATGATTCAATTCATGATTCATGATTCAATTCATGATTCATGATTCGATTCATGATTCATAATTCATGATTCATGATTCATGAATCAATTCATGATTCATGATTCAATTCATGATTCATAATTCATGATTCATGATTCAATTCATGATTCATTATTCAAGATTCATGATTCATGATTCAATTCATCATACATGATTCAATTCATGATTCGAATCCTGATTTAATTTATGATTCATGATTCGATTTATGATTCATGATTCATGTCATGATTCATGATTCATGATTCATGATTCAATTCATGATTTATGATTCATGATTCAATTCATGATTCATGAATTATGATTCAATTCATGATTCATGATTCATGATTCAATTCATGATTCATGATTCATGATTCAATTCATGATTCATGATTCAATTTATGATTCATGATTCGATTTATGATTCATGATTCATGATTCAATTCATGATTCATGATTCATGATTCAATTCATGATTCATGATTCAATTCATGATTCATGATTCAATTCATGATTCATGATTCATGATTCAATTCATGATTCATGATTCATGATTCAATTCATGATTCATGATTCATGATTCAATTCATGATTCATGATTCAATTCATGATTCATAATTCATGATTCATGATTCAATTCATGATTCATGATTCAATTCATGATTCGAATCCTGATTCAATTCATGATTCATGATTCATGATTCATGTCATAATTCATGATTCATGATTCATGTTATGATTCATGATTCATGATTCATGATTCATGATTCAATTCATGATTCATAATTCATGATTCATGATTCAATTCATGATTCATGATTCAAGATTCATGATTCAATTCATGATACATGATTCAATTCATGGTTCGAATCCTGATTCAATTCATGATTCATGATTCGATTTATGATTCATGATTCATGATTCGAATTATGATTCATGATTCATGATTCAATTCATGATTCATGATTCATGATTCAATTCATGATTCATGATTCAATTCATGATTCATGATTCGATTAATGATTCATGATTCATTAATCAATTCATGATTCATGATTCAAATTATGATTCATGATTCAATTCATGATTCATAATTCATGATTCCTGATTCAATTCATGATTTATGATTCAAGATTCATGATTCAATTCATGATTCAATTCATGATTCGAATCCTGATTCAATTCATGATTCATGATTCGATTTATGATTCATGATTCATGATTCATGTCATGATTCATGATTTATGATTCATGATTCAATTCATGATTCATGATTCAATTCTTGATTCATGTTTCATGATTCAATTCATGATTCATGATTCATGATTCATGATTCGATTCATGATTCATGATTCATAATTCAATTCATGATTCATGATTCATGATTCAATTCATTATTCATGATTCAATTCATGATTCATGATTCGATTCATGATTCTTGATTCATGATTCATGATTCGATTCATGATTCATGATTCATGATTCAATTCATGATTCATGATTCATGATTCATGATTCAATTCATGATTCATGATTCATGATTCATGACTCAATTCATAATTCATGATTCATGATTCATGATTCAATTCATGATTCAAGATTCGATTCATGATTCTTGATTCATGATTCGATTCATGATTCATGATTCATAATTCAATTCATGATTCATGATTCATTATTCATGATTCAATTCATGATTCAAGATTCATGATTCAATTCATGATTCATGATTCAATTCATGATTCATGATTCGATTCATGATTCAATTCATGATTCATGATTCATGATTCAATTTATGATTCATGATTCAATTTATGATTCATGATTCAATTCATGATTCATGATACATGATTCAATTCATGATTCAATTCATGATTCATGATTCATGATTCAATTCATGATTCATGATGCAATTCATGATTCATGATTCGATTCATGATTCATGGTTCATTAATCAATTCATGATTCATTAATCAATTCATGATTCATGATTCAAATTATGATTCATGATTCAATTCATGATTCATAATTCATGATTCATGATTCAATTCATGATTCATGATTCAATTCATGATTGATGATTCAATTCATGATTCATGATTCAATTCATGATTCATGATTCATGATTCAATTCATGATTCATGATTCATGATTCAATTCATGATTCATGATTCAATTCATGATTCATGATTCAATTCATGATTCATGATTCAATTCATGATTCGAATCCTGATTCAATTCATGATTCATGATTCATGTCATGATTCATGATTCATGTCATGATTCATGATTCATGATTCATGATTCAATTCATGATTCATGATTCATGATTCAATTTATGATTCATGATTCATTTCATAATTCATGATTCAAGATTCATGATTCAATTCTTGATACATGATTCGATTTATGATTCATGATTCATGATTCGATTTATGATTCATGATTCATGATTCGATTCATGATTCATGATTCATTAATCAATTCATGATTCATGATTCAAATTATGATTCATGATTCAATTCATGATTCATAATTCATGATTCCTGATTCAATTCATGATTTATGATTCAAGATTCATGATTCATGATTCACTTCATGATTCAATTCATGATTCGAATCCTGATTCAATTCATGATTCATGATTCGATTTATGATTCATGATTCATGATTCATGTCATGATTCATGATTCATGATTCAATTCTTGATTCATGTTTCATGATTCAATTCATTGTTCATGATTCAATTCATGATTCATGATTCGATTCATGATTCTTGATTCATGATTCATGATTTGATTCATAATTCATGATTCATGATTCAATTCATGATTCATGATTAATGATTCATGATTCATGATTCAATTCATGATTCATGATTCATGATTCATGATTCAATTCATAATTCATGATTCATGATTCATGATTCAATTCATGATTCAAGATTCGATTCATGATTCTTGATTCATGATTCGATTCATGATTCATGATTCATAATTCAATTCATGATTCATGATTCATGATTCATGATTCAATTCATGATTCAAGATTCATGATTCAATTCATGATACATGATTCAATTCATGATTCATGATTCATGATTCGATTCATGATTCAATTCATGATTCATGATTCATGATTCAATTTATGATTCATGATTCAATTCATGATTCATGATTCAATTCATGATTCGTGATACATGATTCAATTCATGATTCAATTCATGATTCATGATTTATGATTCATGATTCAATTCATGATTCATGATTCGATTCATGATTCATGATTTATTAATCAATTCATGATTCATGATTCAAATTATGATTCATGATTCAATTCATGATTCATAATTCATGATTCCTGATTCAATTCATGATTCATGATTCAAGATTCATGATTCATGATTCAATTCATGATTCATGATTCAATTCATGATTCAAATCCTGATTCAATTCATGATTCATGATGCGATTTATGATTCATGATTCATGATTCATGTCATGATTCATGATTTATGATTCATGATTCAATTCATGATTCATGATTCATGATTCAATTCATGATTCATGTTTCATGATTCAATTCATGATTCATGATTCATGATTCATGATTCGATTCATGATTTATGATTCATAATTCAATTCATGATTCATGATTCATGATTCAATTCATTATTCATGATTCAATTCATGATTCATGATTCGATTCATGATTCTTGATTCATGATTCATGATTCGATTCATGATTCATGATTCATGATTCAATTCTTGATTCATGATTCATAATTCATGATTCATGATTCAATTCATGATTCATGATTCATGATTCATGATTCAATTCATAATTCATGATTCATGATTCAATTCATGATTCAAGATTCGATTCATGATTGTTGATTCATAATTCATGATTCATAATTCAATTCATGATTCATGATTCATGATTCAATTCATGATTCAAGATTCATGATTCGATTCATGGTTCATGATTCAATTCATGATTCATGATTCAATTCATGATTCATGATTCAATTTATGATTCATGATTCAATTCATGATTCATGATTCAATTCATGATTCGTGATTCAAGATTCAATTCATGATTCAATTCATGATTCATGATTCATGATTCAATTCATTAATCATGATTCATGATTTATGATTCAATTCATGATTTAAGATTCATTAATCGATTCATGATTCATGATTCAATTCATGATTCATGATTCATGATTCGATTCATGATTCAATTCATGATTCATGATTCATGATTCAATTCATGATTCAAGATTCATGATTCGATTCATGATTCATGATTCATGATTCAATTCATGATTCAAGATTCATGATTCGATTCATGATTCATTAATCATGATTCAATTCATGATTCATGATTCAATTCATGATTCATAATTCATGATTCATGATTCAATTTATGATTCATGATTCAATTCATGATTCATAATTCATGATTCGTGATTCATGATTCAATTCATGATTCAATTCATGATTCATGATTCATGATTCATGATTCAATTCATGATTCAAGATTCATGATTCGATTCATGATTCATGATTCAATTCATGATTCAAGATTCATGATTCGATTCATGATTCATTAATCATGATTCAATTCATGATTCATGATTCAATTCATGATTCATAATTCATGATTCATGATTCAATTCATGATTCATGATTCAATTCATGATTCGAATCCTGATTCAATTCATTATTCATGATTTAATTCATGATTCATGATTCGATTCATGATTCTTGATTCATGATTCATGATTCGATTCATGATTCATGATTCGATTCATGATTCATGATTCATGATTCAATTCATGATTCATGATTTATGATTCATGATTCAATTCATGATTCATGATTCATGATTCATGATTCAATTCATAATTCATGATTCATGATTCAATTCATGATTCAAGATTCGATTCATGATTCTTGATTCATGATTCATGATTCAATTCTTGATACATGATTCGATTTATGATTCATAATTCATGATTCGATTTATGATTCATGATTCATGATTCATGATTCAATTCATGATTCATGATTCATGATTCGATTCATGATTCATGATTCATTAATCAATTCATGATTCATGATTCAAATTATGATTCATGATTCAATTCATGATTCATAATTCATGATTCCTGATTCAATTCATGATTTATGATTCAAGATTCATGATTCATGATTCACTTCATGATTCAATTCATGATTCGAATCCTGATTCAATTCATGATTCATGATTCGATTCATGATTCTTGATTCATGATTCATGATTCGATTCATAATTCATGATTCATGATTCAATTCATGATTCATGATTAATGATTCATGATTCATGATTCAATTCATGATTCATGATTCATGATTCATGATTCAATTCATAATTCATGATTCATGATTCATGATTCAATTCATGATTCAAGATTCGATTCATGATTCTTGATTCATGATTCGATTCATGATTCATGATTCATAATTCAATTCATGATTCATGATTCATGATTCATGATTCAATTCATGATTCAAGATTCATGATTCAATTCATGATACATGATTCAATTCATGATTCATGATTCATGATTCGATTCATGATTCAATTCATGATTCATGATTCAATTTATGATTCATGATTCAATTCATGATTCATGATTCAATTCATGATTCGTGATACATGATTCAAATCATGATTCATGATTCATGATTCAATTCATGATTCATGATTCGATTCATGATTCATGATTTATTAATCAATTCATGATTCATGATTCAAATTATGATTCATGATTCAATTCATGATTCATAATTCATGATTCCTGATTCAATTCATGATTCATGATTCAAGATTCATGATTCATGATTCAATTCATGATTCATGATTCAATTCATGATTCAAATCCTGATTCAATTCATGATTCATGATGTGATTTATGATTCATGATTCATGATTCATGTCATGATTCATGATTTATGATTCATGATTCAATTCATGATTCATGATTCATGATTCAATTCATGATTCATGTTTCATGATTCAATTCATGATTCATGATTCATGATTCATGATTCGATTCATGATTTATGATTCATAATTCAATTCATGATTCATGATTCATGATTCAATTCATTATTCATGATTCAATTCATGATTCATGATTCGATTCATGATTCTTGATTCATGATTCATGATTCGATTCATGATTCATGATTCATGATTCAATTCTTGATTCATGATTCATAATTCATGATTCATGATTCAATTCATGATTCATGATTCATGATTCATGATTCAATTCATAATTCATGATTCATGATTCAATTCATGATTCAAGATTCGATTCATGATTGTTGATTCATGATTCATGATTCATAATTCAATTCATGATTCATGATCCATGATTCAATTCATGATTCAAGATTCATGATTCGATTCATGGTTCATGATTCAATTCATGATTCATGATTCAATTCATGATTCATGATTCAATTTATGATTCATGATTCAATTCATGATTCATGATTCAATTCATGATTCGTGATTCAAGATTCAATTCATGATTCAATTCATGATTCATGATTCATGATTCAATTCATTAATCATGATTCATGATTTATGATTCAATTCATGATTTAAGATTCATTAATCGATTCATGATTCATGATTCAATTCATGATTCATGATTCATGATTCGATTCATGATTCAATTCATGATTCATGATTCATGATTCAATTCATGATTCAAGATTCATGATTCGATTCATGATTCATGATTCATGATTCAATTCATGATTCAAGATTCATGATTCGATTCATGATTCATTAATCATGATTCAATTCATGATTCATGATTCAATTCATGATTCATAATTCATGATTCATGATTCAATTTATGATTCATGATTCAATTCATGATTCATGATTCAATTCATGAATCGTGATTCATGATTCAATTCATGATTCAATTCATGATTCATGATTCATGATTCATGATTCAATTCATGATTCAAGATTCATGATTCGATTCATGATTCATGATTCAATTCATGATTCAAGATTCATGATTCGATTCATGATTCATTAATCATGATTCAATTCATGATTCATGATTCAATTCATGATTCATAATTCATGATTCATGATTCAATTCATGATTCATGATTCAATTCATGATTCGAATCCTGATTCAATTCATTATTCATGATTTAATTCATGATTCATGATTCGATTCATGATTCTTGATTCATGATTCATGATTCGATTCATGATTCATGATTCGATTCATGATTCATGATTCATGATTCAATTCAT
Source organism: Mixophyes fleayi (assembly GCF_038048845.1). Classification (NCBI taxonomy): domain Eukaryota; kingdom Metazoa; phylum Chordata; class Amphibia; order Anura; family Limnodynastidae; genus Mixophyes; species Mixophyes fleayi. The sequence continues at coordinate 317,104 of NW_027446695.1, read as the reverse complement.
GATTCATGATTTATGATTCATGATTCAATTCATGATTCATGATTCATGATTCAATTCATAATTCATGATTCATGATTCAATTCATGATTCAAGATTCGATTCATGATTCTTGATTCATGATTCAATTCTTGATACATGATTCGATTTATGATTCATAATTCATGATTCGATTTATGATTCATGATTCATGATTCATGATTCATGATTCAATTCATGATTCATGATTCATGATTCGATTCATGATTCATGATTCATTAATCAATTCATGATTCATGATTCAAATTATGATTCATGATTCAATTCATGATTCATAATTCATGATTCCTGATTCAATTCATGATTTATGATTCAAGATTCATGATTCATGATTCACTTCATGATTCAATTCATGATTCGAATCCTGATTCAATTCATGATTCATGATTCGATTTATGATTCATGATTCATGATTCATGTCATGATTCATGATTTATGATTCATGATTCAATTCATGATTCATGATTCATGATTCAATTCTTGATTCATGTTTCATGATTCAATTCATTATTCATGATTCAATTCATGATTCATGATTCGATTCATGATTCTTGATTCATGATTCATGATTCGATTCATGATTCATGATTCATGATTCAATTCATGATTCATGATTAATGATTCCTGATTCATGATTCAATTCATGATTCATGATTCATGATTCAATTCATAATTCATGATTCATGATTCATGATTCATGATTCAATTCATGATTCAAGATTCGATTCATGATTCTTGATTCATGATTCGATTCATGATTCATGATTCATAATTCAATTCATGATTCATGATTCATGATTCAATTCATGATTCAAGATTCATGATTCAATTCATGATTCATGATTCAATTCATGATTCATGATTCATGATTCGATTCATGATTCAATTCATGATTCATGATTCATGATTCAATTTATGATTCATGATTCAATTCATGATTCATGATTCAATTCATGATTCGTGATACATGATTCAATTCATGATTCAATTCATGATTCATGATTCATGATTCAATTCATGATTCATGATTCAATTCATGATTCATGATTCGATTCATGATTCATGATTTATTAATCAATTCATGATTTATGATTCAAATTATGATTCATGATTCAAGATTCATGATTCATGATTCAATTCATGATTCATGATTCAATTCATGATTCAAATCCTGATTCAATTCATGATTCATGATGCGATTTATGATTCATGATTCATGATTCATGTCATGATTCATGATTTATGATTCATGATTCAATTCATGATTCATGTTTCATGATTCAATTCATGATTCATGTTTCATGATTCAATTCATGATTCATGATTCATGATTCGATTCATGATTTATGATTCATAATTCAATTCATGATTCATGATTCATGATTCAATTCATTATTCATGATTCAATTCATGATTCATGATTCGATTCATGATTCTTGATTCATGATTCATGATTCGATTCATGATTCATGATTCAATTCATGATTCATGATTCATGATTCAATTCATAATTCATGATTCATGATTCATGATTCAATTCATGATTCAAGATTCGATTCATGATTGTTGATTCATGATTCATGATTCATAATTCAATTCATGATTCATGATTCATGATTCATGATTCAATTCATGATTCAAGATTCATGATTCGATTCATGGTTCATGATTCAATTCATGATTCATGATTCAATTCATGATTCATGATTCATGATTCAATTTATGATTCATGATTCAATTCATGATTCATGATTCAATTCATGATTCGTGATTCAAGATTCAATTCGTGATTCAATTCATGATTCATGATTCAATTCATTAATCATGATTCATGATTTATGATTCAATTCATGATTCAAGATTCATGATTCGATTCATGATTCATGATTCAATTCATGATTTATGATTCATGATTCATGATTCAATTCATGATTCAAGATTCATGATTCGATTCATGATTCATGATTCAATTCATGATTCAAGATTCATGATTCGATTCATGATTCATTAATCATGATTCAATTCATGATTCATGATTCAATTCATGATTCATAATTCATGATTCATGATTCAATTTATGATTCATGATTCAATTCATGATTCATGATTCAATTCATGATTCGTGATTCATGATTCAATTCATGATTCAATTCATGATTCATGATTCATGATTCAATTCATGATTCAAGATTCATGATTCGATTCATGATTCATGATTCATGATTCAATTCATGATTCAAGATTCATGATTCGATTCATGATTCATTAATCATGATTTAATTCATGATTCATGATTCAATTCATGATTCATAATTCATGATTCATGATTCAATTCATGATTCATGATTCAATTCATGATTCGAATCCTGATTCAATTCATTATTCATGATTTAATTCATGATTCATGATTCGATTCATGATTCTTGATTCATGATTCGATTCATGATTCATGATTCAATTCATGATTCATGATTCAATTCATGATTCGTGATTCATGATTCAATTCATGATTCAATTCATGATTCATGATTCATGATTCAATTCATGATTCATGATTCATTAATCATGATTCAATTCATGATTCAAGATTCATGATTCGACTCATGATTCATGATTCAATTCATGATTCATGATTCATGATTCGATTCATGATTCAATTCATGATTCATGATTCATGATTCAATTTATGATTCATGATTCAATTCATGATTCATGATTCAATTCATGATTCGTGATTCATGATTCAATTCATGATTCAATTCATGATTCATGATTCATGATTCAATTCATGATTCATGATTCAATTCATGATTCATGATTCATGATTCAATTCATGATTCATAATTCATGATTCATGATTCAATTCATGATTCATGATTCAATTCATGATTCATTAATCAATTCATGATTCATGATTCAATTCATGATTCATGATTCAATTCATGATTCATGATTCATGATTCGATTCATGATTCATAATTCATGATTCATGATTCAATTCATGATTCATGATTCAATTCATGATACATGATTCAATTCATGATTCATAATTCATGATTCATGATTCAATTCATGATTCATGATTCAATTCATGATTCATGAATCAATTCATGATTCATGATTCAATTCATGATTCATGATTCATGATTCGATTCATGATTCAATTCATGATTCATGATTCATGATTCAATTTATGATTCATGATTCAATTCATGATTCATGATTCAATTCATGATTCGTGATTCATGATTCAATTCATGATTCAATTCATGATTCTTGATTCATGATTCAATTCATGATTCATGATTCATGATTCAATTCATGATTCATGATTCATGATTCATGAATCAATTCATGATTCATGATTCATGATTCAATTCATGATTCATAATTCATGATTCATGATTCAATTCATGATTCATGATTCAATTCATGATTCATGAATCAATTCATGATTCATGATTCAATTCATGATTCATGATTCAATTCATGATTCATGATTCGATTCATGATTCAATTCATGATTCATGATTCATGATTCAATTTATGATTCATGATTCGATTCATGATTCAATTCATGATTCATGATTCATGATTCAATTTATGATTCATGATTCAATTCATGATTCATGATTCAATTCATGATTCGTGATTCATGATTCAATTCATGATTCAATTCATGATTCATGATTCATGATTCAACTCATGATTCATGATTCGATTCATGATTCAATTCATGATTCATGATTCAATTCATGATTCATGATTCAATTCATGATTCATAATTCATGATTCATGATTCAAATCATGTTTTCATGATTCAATTCATGATACATGATTCAATTCATGATTCATAATTCATGATTCAATTCATGATTCATGATTCAATTCATGATTCGAATCCTGATTAATTTCATGATTCATGATTCGATTTATGATTCAAGATTCATGATTCAATTCATGATTCATGATTCAAGATTCATGATTCATGATTCATGTTTCATGATTTAATTCATGATTCATGATTCATGATTCAATTCATGATTCAAGATTCGATTCATGATTCTTGATACATGATTCATGATTCGATTCATGATTCATGATTCATAATTCAATTCATGATTCATGATTTGATTCATGATTCAATTCATGATTCATGATTCATGATTTAATTTATGATTCATGATTCAATTCATGATTCATGATTCATGATTCAATTCATGATTCAATTCATGATTCATGATTCATGAATCAATTCATGATTCATAATTCATGATTTATGATTTGGTTGATGATTCATGATTCATGATTAAATTCATGATTCATGATTCATGATTCGATTCATGATTCATGATTCAATTCATGATTCATGATTCAATTCATGATTCATGATTCATGATTCATGATTTGATTCATGATTCAATTCATGATTCATGAATTATGATTTAATTTATGATTCATGATTCAATTCATGATTCATGATTCATGATTCAATTCATGATTCAATTCATGATTCATGATTCATGATTCAATTCATGATTCATAATTCATGATTCATGAATCAATTCATGATTCATAATTCATGATTTATGATTTGGTTGATGATTCATGATTCATGATTCATGATTCAATTCATGATTCATGATTCATGATTTGATTCATGATTCATGGTTTATGATTTAATTCATGATTCATGATTCATGATTCAATTCATTATTCATAATTCATGATTCATGATTCAATTCATGATTCATGATTCATGATTCATGATTCAATTCATGATTCATGATTCATGATTCAATTCATGATTCATGATTCATGATTCAATTCATGATTCATGATTCATTATTTATGATTCATGATTAAATTCATGATTCATGATTCAATTCATGATTCATGATTCATGATTCAATTCATGATTCATGATTTAATTCATGATTCATAATTCATGATTCATGATTCAATTCATGATTCATGATTCAAGATTCATGATTCATGATTCAATTCATCATACATGATTCAATTCATGATTCGAATCCTGATTCAATTTATGATTCATGATTCGATTTATGATTCATGATTCATGTCATGATTCATGATTCATGATTCATGATTCAATTCACGAATTATGATTCATGATTCAATTCATGATTCATGATTCGATTCATGATTCTTGATTCATGATTTATGATTCCATTCATGATTCATGATTCGTGCTTCAATTCATGATTCATGATTCGATTTATGATTCATGATTCATGATTCATGTCATGATTCATGATTCATGATTCATTAATCAATTCATGATTCATGATTCAATTCATGATACATGATTCAATTCATGATTCATAATTCATGATTCAATTCATGATTCATGTTTCAAGATTCATGATTCATGATTCAATTCATGATTTGAATCCTGATTCATTTCATGATTCATGATTCGATTTATGATTCATGATTCATGATTCTTGTCATGATTCATGATTCAAGATTCATGATTCAATTCATGATTCATGATTCATGATTCAATTCATGATTCATGTTTCATGATTTAATTCATGATTCATGATTCGATTAATGATTCATGATTCATAATTCAATTCATGATTCATGATTCATGATTCAATTCATTATTCATGATTCAATTCATGATTCATGATTCAATTCATGATTCATGATTTGATTCATGATTCAATTCATGATTCATGATTCATGATTTAATTTATGATTCATGATTCAATTCATGATTCATGATTCATGATTCAATTCATGATTCAATTCATGATTCATGATTCATGATTCAATTCATGATTTATAATTCATGATTCATGAATCAATTCATGATTCATAATTCATGATTTATGATTTGGTTGATGATTCATGATTCATGATTCAATTCATGATTCATGATTCATGATTCATGATTCGATTCATGATTCATGATTCATGATTCAATTCATGATTCATGATTCATGATTCATGATTCAATTCATGATTCATGATTCATGATTTGATTCATGATTCAATTCATGATTCAATTTATGATTCATGATTCAATTTATGATTCATGATTCATGATTCAATTCATGATTCAATTCATGATTCATGATTCAATTCATGATTCATAATTCATGATTCATGAATCAATTCATGATTCATAATTCATGATTTATGATATGGTTGATGATTCATGATTCATGATTCAATTCATGATTCATGATTCATGATTCAATTCATGATTTATGATTCATGATTCAATTCATGATTCATGATTCATGATTCGATTCATGATTCATGATCCATGATTCATGATTCATGATTCAATTCATGATTCATGATTCATGATTCAATTCATGATTCATGATTCATGATTTGATTCATGATTCATGATTTATGATTCAATTCATGATTCATGATTCATGATTCAATTCATTATTCATAATTCATGATTCATGATTCAATTCATGATTCATGATTCATGATTCAATTCATGATTCATGATTCATGATTCAATTCATGATTCATGATTCATGATTCGATTCATGATTCATGATTCATGATTCATGATTCATGATTTATGATTCATGATTAAATTCATGATTCATGATTCAATTCATGATTCATGATTCATGATTCGATTCATGATTCATGATTCATGATTCAATTCATGATTCATGATTCATGATTCAATTCATGATTCATGATTTAATTCATGATTCATAATTCATGATTCATGATTCAATTCATGATTCATGATTCAAGATTCATGATTCATGATTCAATTCATCATACATGATTCAATTCATGATTCGAATCCTGATTCAATTTATGATTCATGATTCGATTTATGATTCATGATTCATGTCATGATTCATGATTCATGATTCATGATTCAATTCACGATTCATGATTCATGATTCAATTCACGATTCATGATTCGATTCATGATTCTTGATTCATGATTCATGATTCCATTCATGATTCATGATTCATGCTTCAATTCATAATTCATGATTCGATTTATGATTCATGATTCATGATTCATGTCATGATTCATGATTCATGATTCATTAATCAATTCATGATTCATGATTCAATTAATGATACATGATTCAATTCATGATTCATAATTCATGATTCAATTCATGATTCATGATTCAAGATTCATGATTCATGATTCAATTCATGATTTGAATCCTGATTCATTTCATGATTCATGATTCGATTTAAGATTCATGATTCATGATTCTTGTCATGATTCATGATTCAAGATTCATGATTCGATTAATGATTCATGATTCATGATTCAATTCATGATTCATGTTTCATGATTTAATTCATGATTCATGATTCGATTAATGATTCATGATTCATAATTCAATTCATGATTCATGATTCAATTGATTATTCATGATTCAATTCATGATTCATGATTCGATTCATGATTCTTGATTCATGATTCATGATTCCATTCATGATTCATTATTCATGATTCAATTGATTATTCATGATTCAATTCATGATTCATGATTCGATTCATGATTCTTGATTCATGATTCATGATTCAATTTATGATTCAAGATTCGATTCATGATTCTTGATACATGATTCATGATTCGATTCATGATTCAATATTCATAATTCAATTCATGATTCATGATTCATGATTCATAATTCAATTCATGATTCATGATTCATGATTCAATTCATGATTCAAGATTCATGATTCGATTCATGATTCATGATTCAATTCATGATTCATGATTTGATTCATGATTCAATTCATTAATCATGATTCATGATTCAATTTATGATTCATGATTCAATTCATAATTCATGATTCATGAATCAATTCATGATTCATAATTCATGATTTATGATTTGGTTCATGATTCATGATTCATGATTCAATTCACGATTCATGATTCATGATTCAATTCATGATTCATGATTCATGATTCATGATTTAATTCATGATTCATGATTTAATTCATGATTCATGATTCAATTCATGATTCATGATTCATGATTTTATTCATGATTCATGATTTATGATTCAATTCATGATTCATGATTCAATTCATTATTCATAATTCATGATTCGATGCATGATTCATGATTCATGATTCAATTCATGATTCATGATTCATGATTCGATTCATGATTCATGATTCATGATTCAATTCATGATTCATGATTCATGATTCATTATTCATGATTCATGATTAAATTCATGATTCATGATTCAATTCATGATTCATGATTCATGATTCGATTCATGATTCATGATTTATGATTCAATTGATGATTCATGATTCATGAATCAATTCATGATTCATAATTCATGATTCATGATTCAATTCATGATTCATGATTCATGATTCATGATTCATGATTCAATTCATGATTCATGATTCATGATTCAATTCACGATTCAATTTATGATTCATGATTCATGATTCAATTCATGATTCATGATTCATGATTCAATTCATGATTCATGATTCAATTTATGATTCATGATTCAATTCATGATTCATGATTCAATTCACGATTCAATTTATGATTCATGATTCATGATTCAATTCATGATTCATGATTCGATTCATGATTCATGATTCATGATTCAATTCATGATTCATGATTCATGAATCAATTCATGATTCATGATTTAATTCATGATTCATAATTCATGATTCATGATTCAATTCATGATTCAAGATTCATGATTCATGATTCAATTCATCATACATGATTCAATTCATTTGAATCCTGATTCAATTTATGATTCATGATTCGATTTATGATTCATGATTCATGTCATGATTCATGATTCATGATTCAATTCACGATTCATGATTCAATTCATGATTCATGATTCATGATTCGATTCATGATTTATGATTCATGATTCAATTCATGATTCATGTCATGATTCATGATTCATGATTCATGATTCAATTCACGATTCATGATTCATGATTCAATTCATGATTCATGATTCATGATTCGATTCATGATTCATGATTCATGATTCAATTCATGATTCATGATTCATGATTCATGATTCAATTCATGATTCATGATTCAATTCATAATTCATGATTCATGATTTGATTCATGATTCATGATTTGATTCATGATTCATGATTTATGATTCAATTCATGATTCATGATTCATGATTCAATTCATTATTCATAATTCATGATTTATGATTCAATTCATGATTCATGATTCATGATTCATGATTCGATTCATGATTCATGATTCATGATTTGATTCATGATTCATGATTCATGATTCAATTCATAATTCATGATTCATGATTCAATTCATGATTCAAGATTCGATTTATGATTCTTGATTCATGATTCATAATTCAATTCTTGATACATGATTCGATTTATGATTCATGATTCATGATTCGATTTATGATTCATGATTCATGATTCAATTCATGATTCATGATTCATGATTCGATTTATGATTCATGATTCATTAATCAATTCATGATTCATGATTCAAATTATGATTCATGATTCAATTCATGATTCATAATTCATGATTCCTGATTCAATTCATGATTTATGATTCAAGATTCATGATTCATGATTCACTTCATGATTCAATTCATGATTCGAATCCTGATTCAATTCATGATTCATGATTCGATTTATGATTCATGATTCATGATTCATGTCATGATTCATGATTTATGATTCATGATTCAATTCATGATTCATGATTCATGATTCAATTCTTGATTCATGTTTCATGATTCAATTCATTCATTATTCATGATTCAATTCATGATTCATGATTCGATTCATGATTCTTGATTCATGATTCATGATTCGATTCATGATTCATGATTCATGATTCAATTCATGATTCATGATTAATGATTCATGATTCATGATTCAATTCATGATTCATGATTCATGATTCATGATTCAATTCATAATTCATGATTCATGATTCATGATTCAATTCATGATTCAAGATTCGATTCATGATTCTTGATTCATGATTCGATTCATGATTCATGATTCATAATTCAATTCATGATTCATGATTCATGATTCATGATTCAATTCATGATTCAAGATTCATGATTCAATTCATGATTCATGATTCAATTCATGATTCATGATTCATGATTCGATTCATGATTCAATTCATGATTCATGATTCATGATTCAATTTATGATTCATGATTCAATTCATGATTCATGATTCAATTCATGATTCGTGATACATGATTCAATTCATGATTCAATTCATGATTCATGATTCATGATTCAATTCATGATTCATGATTCAATTCATGATTCATGATTCGATTCATGATTCTTGATTCATGATTCATGATTCCATTCATGATTCATAATTCATGATTCAATTCATGATTCATGATTTATGATTCATGATTCATGATTCAATTCATAATCCATGATTCATGATTCATGATTCAATTTATGATTCAAGATTCGATTCATGATTCTTGATACATGATTCATGATTCGATTCATGATTCAATATTCATAATTCAATTCATGATTCATGATTCATGATTCATAATTCAATTCATGATTCATGATTCATGATTCAATTCATGATTCAAGATTCATGATTCGATTCATGATTCATGATTCAATTCATGATTCATGATTCATGATTTGATTCATGATTCAATTCATTAATCATGATTCATGATTCAATTTATGATTCATGATTCAATTCATGATTCATGATTCATGATTCAATTCATGATTCATAATTCATGATTCCTGATTCAATTCATGATTTATGATTCAAGATTCATGATTCATGATTCACTTCATGATTCAATTCATGATTCGAATCCTGATTCAATTCATGATTCATGATTCGATTTATGATTCATGATTCATGATTCATGTCATGATTCATGATTTATGATTCATGATTCAATTCATGATTCATGATTCATGATTCAATTCTTGATTCATGTTTCATGATTCAATTCATTCATTATTCATGATTCAATTCATGATTCATGATTCGATTCATGATTCTTGATTCATGATTCATGATTCGATTCATGATTCATGATTCATGATTCAATTCATGATTCATGATTAATGATTCATGATTCATGATTCAATTCATGATTCATGATTCATGATTCATGATTCAATTCATAATTCATGATTCATGATTCATGATTCAATTCATGATTCAAGATTCGATTCATGATTCTTGATTCATGATTCGATTCATGATTCATGATTCATAATTCAATTCATGATTCATGATTCATGATTCATGATTCAATTCATGATTCAAGATTCATGATTCAATTCATGATTCATGATTCAATTCATGATTCATGATTCATGATTCGATTCATGATTCAATTCATGATTCATGATTCATGATTCAATTTATGATTCATGATTCAATTCATGATTCATGATTCAATTCATGATTCGTGATACATGATTCAATTCATGATTCAATTCATGATTCATGATTCATGATTCAATTCATGATTCATGATTCAATTCATGATTCATGATTCGATTCATGATTCTTGATTCATGATTCATGATTCCATTCATGATTCATAATTCATGATTCAATTCATGATTCATGATTTATGATTCAATTCACGATTCAATTTATGATTCATGATTCATGATTCAATTCATGATTCATGATTCATGATTCATGATTCATGATTCAATTCATGATTCATGATTCATGATTCAATTCACGATTCAATTTATGATTCATGATTCATGATTCAATTCATGATTCATGATTCATGATTCAATTCATGATTCATGATTCAATTTATGATTCATGATTCAATTCATGATTCATGATTCAATTCACGATTCAATTTATGATTCATGATTCATGATTCAATTCATGATTCATGATTCGATTCATGATTCATGATTCATGATTCAATTCATGATTCATGATTCATGAATCAATTCATGATTCATGATTTAATTCATGATTCATAATTCATGATTCATGATTCAATTCATGATTCAAGATTCATGATTCATGATTCAATTCATCATACATGATTCAATTCATTTGAATCCTGATTCAATTTATGATTCATGATTCGATTTATGATTCATGATTCATGTCATGATTCATGATTCATGATTCAATTCACGATTCATGATTCAATTCATGATTCATGATTCATGATTCGATTCATGATTTATGATTCATGATTCAATTCATGATTCATGTCATGATTCATGATTCATGATTCATGATTCAATTCACGATTCATGATTCATGATTCAATTCATGATTCATGATTCATGATTCGATTCATGATTCATGATTCATGATTCAATTCATGATTCATGATTCATGATTCAATTCATGATTCATGATTCAATTCATAATTCATGATTCATGATTTGATTCATGATTCATGATTTGATTCATGATTCATGATTTATGATTCAATTCATGATTCATGATTCATGATTCAATTCATTATTCATAATTCATGATTTATGATTCAATTCATGATTCATGATTCATGATTCATGATTCGATTCATGATTCATGATTCATGATTTGATTCATGATTCATGATTCATGATTCAATTCATAATTCATGATTCATGATTCAATTCATGATTCAAGATTCGATTTATGATTCTTGATTCATGATTCATAATTCAATTCTTGATACATGATTCGATTTATGATTCATGATTCATGATTCGATTTATGATTCATGATTCATGATTCAATTCATGATTCATGATTCATGATTCGATTTATGATTCATGATTCATTAATCAATTCATGATTCATGATTCAAATTATGATTCATGATTCAATTCATGATTCATAATTCATGATTCCTGATTCAATTCATGATTTATGATTCAAGATTCATGATTCATGATTCACTTCATGATTCAATTCATGATTCGAATCCTGATTCAATTCATGATTCATGATTCGATTTATGATTCATGATTCATGATTCATGTCATGATTCATGATTTATGATTCATGATTCAATTCATGATTCATGATTCATGATTCAATTCTTGATTCATGTTTCATGATTCAATTCATTCATTATTCATGATTCAATTCATGATTCATGATTCGATTCATGATTCTTGATTCATGATTCATGATTCGATTCATGATTCATGATTCATGATTCAATTCATGATTCATGATTAATGATTCATGATTCATGATTCAATTCATGATTCATGATTCATGATTCATGATTCAATTCATAATTCATGATTCATGATTCATGATTCAATTCATGATTCAAGATTCGATTCATGATTCTTGATTCATGATTCGATTCATGATTCATGATTCATAATTCAATTCATGATTCATGATTCATGATTCATGATTCAATTCATGATTCAAGATTCATGATTCAATTCATGATTCATGATTCAATTCATGATTCATGATTCATGATTCGATTCATGATTCAATTCATGATTCATGATTCATGATTCAATTTATGATTCATGATTCAATTCATGATTCATGATTCAATTCATGATTCGTGATACATGATTCAATTCATGATTCAATTCATGATTCATGATTCATGATTCAATTCATGATTCATGATTCAATTCATGATTCATGATTCGATTCATGATTCTTGATTCATGATTCATGATTCCATTCATGATTCATAATTCATGATTCAATTCATGATTCATGATTTATGATTCATGATTCATGATTCAATTCATAATCCATGATTCATGATTCATGATTCAATTTATGATTCAAGATTCGATTCATGATTCTTGATACATGATTCATGATTCGATTCATGATTCAATATTCATAATTCAATTCATGATTCATGATTCATGATTCATAATTCAATTCATGATTCATGATTCATGATTCAATTCATGATTCAAGATTCATGATTCGATTCATGATTCATGATTCAATTCATGATTCATGATTCATGATTTGATTCATGATTCAATTCATTAATCATGATTCATGATTCAATTTATGATTCATGATTCAATTCATGATTCATGATTCATGATTCAATTCATGATTCATAATTCATGATTCCTGATTCAATTCATGATTTATGATTCAAGATTCATGATTCATGATTCACTTCATGATTCAATTCATGATTCGAATCCTGATTCAATTCATGATTCATGATTCGATTTATGATTCATGATTCATGATTCATGTCATGATTCATGATTTATGATTCATGATTCAATTCATGATTCATGATTCATGATTCAATTCTTGATTCATGTTTCATGATTCAATTCATTCATTATTCATGATTCAATTCATGATTCGATTCATGATTCTTGATTCATGATTCATGATTCGATTCATGATTCATGATTCATGATTCAATTCATGATTCATGATTAATGATTCATGATTCATGATTCAATTCATGATTCATGATTCATGATTCATGATTCAATTCATAATTCATGATTCATGATTCATGATTCAATTCATGATTCAAGATTCGATTCATGATTCTTGATTCATGATTCGATTCATGATTCATGATTCATAATTCAATTCATGATTCATGATTCATGATTCATGATTCAATTCATGATTCAAGATTCATGATTCAATTCATGATTCATGATTCAATTCATGATTCATGATTCATGATTCGATTCATGATTCAATTCATGATTCATGATTCATGATTCAATTTATGATTCATGATTCAATTCATGATTCATGATTCAATTCATGATTCGTGATACATGATTCAATTCATGATTCAATTCATGATTCATGATTCATGATTCAATTCATGATTCATGATTCAATTCATGATTCATGATTCGATTCATGATTCTTGATTCATGATTCATGATTCCATTCATGATTCATAATTCATGATTCAATTCATGATTCATGATTTATGATTCATGATTCATGATTCAATTCATAATCCATGATTCATGATTCATGATTCAATTTATGATTCAAGATTCGATTCATGATTCTTGATACATGATTCATGATTCGATTCATGATTCAATATTCATAATTCAATTCATGATTCATGATTCATGATTCATAATTCAATTCATGATTCATGATTCATGATTCAATTCATGATTCAAGATTCATGATTCGATTCATGATTCATGATTCAATTCATGATTCATGATTCATGATTTGATTCATGATTCAATTCATTAATCATGATTCATGATTCAATTTATGATTCATGATTCAATTCATGATTCATGATTCATGATTCAATTCATGATTCAAATCATGATTCATGATTCATGATTCAATTCATGATTCATAATTCATGATTCATGAATCAATTCATGATTCATAATTCATGATTTATGATTTGGTTCATGATTCATGATTCATGATTCAATTCATGATTCATGATTCATGATTCAATTCATTATTCATGATTCATGATTCATGATTTAATTCATGATTCATGATTTAATTCATGATTCATGATTCAATTCATGATTCATGATTCATGATTTTATTCATGATTCATGATTTATGATTCAATTCATGATTCATGATTCATGATTCGATGCATGATTCATGATTCATGATTCAATTCATGATTCATGATTCATGATTCGATTCATGATTCATGATTCATGATTCAATTCATGATTCATGATTCATGATTCATTATTCATGATTCATGATTAAATTCATGATTCATGATTAAATTCATGATTCATGATTCAATTCATGATTCATGATTCATGATTCGATTCATGATTCATGATTTATGATTCAATTGATGATTCATGATTCATGAATCAATTCATGATTCATAATTCATGATTCATGATTCAATTCATGATTCATGATTCATGATTCATGATTCAATTCATGATTCATGATTCATGATTCAATTCACGATTCAATTTATGATTCATGATTCATGATTCAATTCATGATTCATGATTCATGATTCAATTCATGATTCATGATTCAATTTATGATTCATGATTCAATTCATGATTCATGATTCAATTCACGATTCAATTTATGATTCATGATTCATGATTCAATTCATGATTCATGATTCGATTCATGATTCATGATTCAATTCATGATTCATGATTCATGAATCAATTCATGATTCATGATTTAATTCATGATTCATAATTCATGATTCATGATTCAATTCATGATTCATGATTCGAGATTCATGATTCATGATTCAATTCATCATACATGATTCAATTCATTTGAATCCTGATTCAATTTATGATTCATGATTCATTTCATGATTCATGTCATGATTCATGATTCATGATTCATGATTCAATTCACGATTCATGATTCATGATTCAATTCATGATTCATGATTCATGATTCAATTCATGATTCATGATTCGATTCATGATTCTTGATTCATGATTCATGATTCCATTCATGATTCATGATTCATGCTTCAATTCATGATTCATGATTCGATTTATGATTCATGATTCATGATTCATGTCATGATTCATGATTCATGATTCATTAATCAATTCATGATTCATGATTCAATTAATGATACATGATTCAATTCATGATTCATAATTCATGATTCATGATTCAAGATTCATGATTCATGATTCAATTCATGATTTGAATCCTGATTCATTTCATGATTCATGATTCGATTTAAGATTCATGATTCATGATTCTTGTCATGATTCATGATTCAAGATTCATGATTCGATTAATGATTCATGATTCATGATTCAATTCATGATTCATGTTTCATGATTTAATTCATGATTCATGATTCGATTAATGATTCATGATTCATAATTCAATTCATGATTCATGATTCAATTGATTATTCATGATTCAATTCATGATTCATGATTCGATTCATGATTCTTGATTCAATTTATGATTCAAGATTCGATTCATGATTCTTGATACATGATTCATGATTCGATTCATGATTCAATATTCATAATTCAATTCATGATTCATGATTCATGATTCATAATTCAATTCATGATTCATGATTCA
>NW_027446694.1:22500-47860 GCF_038048845.1 Mixophyes fleayi | reverse complement strand
TCAGTCTGTCTGTCTGTCTATCTATCTATCTATCTATCTATCTATCTATCTATCTATCTATCTTTCTATCTTTCTATCGGTCTGTCTATCTTTAAAACTGAAAGACATCCATTAAAAATACCACAATGACAGCATATTTAGTGTGTAATTGGTGCTAAAACACAATTCTCACTCTCCTAATATAGCTGATTTTTGACAATGAACTGCATTTTTCATGTGAAGCATTTGATGTCATAAAGATGTAAACCTCACAAAGCAATTCTGTCACTGGTCAGTTTGCTTGACAGACATCTGACTTTAAGGTACTAGCCAATGGAAAACATGGTGACATGTAAATATGAAAGCACATTAGGACAAAATATGCAATAAGATAGAGGCAAAGGGAGATGGCTGCTGGGAATGTATTTCATTTATCCCAGAACATCTTTAAATCTAAGTATTAATACTACGTTGATGTACTTTTGAAATTGGAGAGCTACTTTTTACTAAAAGTACATCTCCCTTAGATAATTAAGTATAATTGCAGACCTGCTCAAAAACGTAGTATAATTAAAGAAGTCTTATGCCATAAATGATGATGATGAGAGCTGCTTATGTGAATGTCTATAGTGGTTTTCTCTACCAGTGTCACTGTATTAGAACAACTGTTATCAAACTTAGCAATAATGATGCATTAATCTGCCAATCAAGTGTGAAAGCTGGCTATGTGTATAGGCATAGTAAACACATATCATCATCATCCTCATATCATTTATTTATATAGTGTCACTAATAGCGCAGCGCTGCTACAGAGAACCCATTCACATCAGTCCCTACCCTATTGGAGCTTACAGTCTAAATTCCCTAATATAGACACACACTCACACACAGACAGAGAGGGAGAGACTAGGGTCAATTTTGATAGCAGACAATTAACCTAACAGTATGTTTTTTGGAGTGTGGGAGGAAACCACAGCACCCGGAGGAAACCCACGCAAACACAGGGAGAACATACAACTTCACACAGATAAGGCCATTGTTGATATAAGTACTGGCTCTGCTTACCATTGTCCAGTCTAGTACATAACTGTATTAATGCTGTGAAATATTATTACTTTGAATGCCTTAAATATGCAAGAGCGCATTTGGGTAAGTTTCTGCTAATAAAAGATATATGCACTTTTCTTGCCTACCCATACTATTTAATAACCACCAAAAATTAAGGCAATATGTAAGCACTGCTTCCAGTTGAAATCAGTCTGTCTGTCTGTCTATCTATCTATCTATCTATCTATCTATCTATCTATCTATCTATCTATCTATCTATCTATCTTTCTATCTTCTAGCGGTCTGTCTATCTTTAAAACTGAAAGACATCCATTAAAAATACACAATGACAGCATATTTAGTGTGTAATTGATGCTAAAACACAATTCTCACTCTCCTAATATAGCTGATTTTTGACAATGAACTGCATTTTTCATGTGAAGCATTTGATGTCATAAAGATGTAAACCTCACAAAGCAATTCTGTCACTGGTCAGTTTGCTTGACAGACATCTGACTTTAAGGTACTAGCCAATGGAAACATGGTGACATGTAAATATGAAAGCACATTAGGACAAAATATGCAATAAGATAGAGGCAAAGGGAGATGGCTGCTGGGAATGTATTTCATTTATCCCAGAACATCTTTAAATCTAAGTATTAGTACTACGTTGATGTACTTTTGAAATTGGAGAGCTACTTTTTACTAAAAGTACATCTCCCTTATATAATTAAGTATAATGCAGACCTGCTCAAAAACTTAGTATAATTAAAGAAGTCTTATGCCATAAATGATGATGATGAGAGCTGCTTATGTGAATGTCTATAGTGGTTTTCTCTACCAGTGTCACTGTATTAGACAACTGTTATCAAACTTAGCAATAATGATGCATTAATCTGCCAATCAAGTGTGAAAGCTGGCTATGTGTATAGGCATAGTAAACACATATCATCATCATCCTCATTATCATTTATTTATATAGTGTCACTAATAGCGCAGCGCTGTACAGAGAACCCATTCACATCAGTCCCTACCCTATTGGAGCTTACAGTCTAAATTCCCTAATATAGACACACACTCACACACAGACAGAGAGGGAGAGACTAGGGTCAATTTTGATAGCAGCCAATTAACCTAACAGTATGTTTTTTGGAGTGTGGGAGGAAACCACAGCACCCGGAGGAAACCCACGCAAACACAGGGAGAACATACAAACTTCACACAGATAAGGCCATTGTTGATATAAGTACTGGCTCTGCTTACCATTGTCCAGCCTAGTACATAACTGTATTAATGCTGTGAAATATTATTACTTTGAATGCCTTAAATATGCAAGAGCGCATTTGGGTAAGTTTCTGCTAATAAAAGATATATGCACTTTTCTTGCCTACCCATACTATTTAATAACCACCAAAAATTAAGCAATATGTAAGCACTGCTTCCAGTTGAAATCAGTCTGTCTGTCTGTCTATCTATCTATCTATCTATCTATCTATCTATCTATCTATCTATCTATCTATCTATCTTTCTATCTTTCTATCGGGTCTGTTCCTATCTTTAAAACTGAAAGACATCCATTAAAAATACACAATGACAGCATATTTAGTGTGTAATTGATGCTAAAACACAATTCTCACTCTCCTAATATAGCTGATTTTTGACCAATGAACTGGCATTTTTCATGTGAAGCTTTTGATGTCATAAAGATGTAAACCTCACAAAGCAATTCTGTCACTGGTCAGTTTGCTTGACAGACATCTGACTTTAAGGTACTAGCCAATGGAAACATGGTGGACATGTAAATATGAAAGCACATTAGGACAAAATATGCAATAAGATAGAGGCAAAGGGAGATGGCTGCTGGGAATGTATTTCATTTATCCCAGAACATCTTTAAATCTAAGTATTAGTACTACGTTGATGTACTTTTGAAATTGGAGAGCTACTTTTTACTAAAAGTACATCTCCCTTATATAATTAAGTATAATGCAGACCTGCTCAAAAACTTAGTATAATTAAAGAAGTCTTATGCCATAAATGATGATGATGAGAGCTGCTTATGTGAATGTCTATAGTGGTTTTCTCTACCAGTGTCACTGTATTAGACAACTGTTATCAAACTTAGCAAAATGATGCATTAATCTGCCAATCAAGTGTGAAAGCTGGCTATGTGTATAGGCATAGTAAACACATATCATCATCATCCTCATTATCATTTATTTTTATAGTGTCACTAATAGCGCAGCGCTGTACAAGAGAACCCATTCACATCAGTCCCTACCCTATTTGGAGCTTACAGTCTAAATTCCCTAATATAGACACACACTCACACACAGACAGAGAGGGAGAGACTAGGGTCAATTTTGATAGCAGCCAATTAACCTAACAGTATGTTTTATTTTGGAGTGTGGGAGGAAACCACAGCACCCGGAGGAAACCCACGCAAACACAGGGAGAACATACAAACTTCACACAGATAAGGCCATTGTTGATATAAGTACTGGCTCTGCTTACCATTGTCCAGTCTAGTACATAACTGTATTAATGCTGTGAAATATTATTACTTTGAATGCCTTAAATATGCAAGAGCGCATTTGGTAAGTTCTCTGCTAATAAAAGATATATGCACTTTCTTGCCTACCCCATACTATTTAATAACCACCAAAAATTAAGCAATATGTAAGCACTGCTTCCAGTTTGAAATCAGTCTGTCTGTCTGTCTATCTATCTATCTATCTATCTATCTATCTATCTATCTATCTATCTTTCTATCTTTCTATCGGTCTGTCTATCTTTAAAACTGAAAGACATTCCATTAAAAATACACAATGACAGCATATTTAGTGTGTAATTGATGCTAAAACACAATTCTCACTCTCCTAATATAGCTGATTTTTGACAATGAACTGCATTTTTTCATGTGAAGCATTTGATGTCATAAGATGTAAACCTCACAAAGCAATTCTGTCACTGGTCAGTTTGCTTGACAGACATCTGACTTTAAGGTACTAGCCAATGGAAACATGGTGACATGTAAATATGAAAGCACATTAGGACAAAATATGCAATAAGATAGAGGCAAAGGGAGATGGTCTGCTGGGAATGTATTTCATTTATCCCAGAACATCTTTAAATCTAAGTATAATACTACGTTGATGTACTTTGTGAAATTGGAGAGCTACTTTTTACTAAAAGTACATCTCCCTTATATAATTAAGTATAATGCAGACCTGCTCAAAAAACTTAGTATAATTCAAGAAGTCTTATGCCATAAATGATGATGATGAGAGCTGCTTATGTGAATGTCTATAGTGGTTTTCTCTACCAGTGTCACTGTATTAGACAACTGTTATCAAACTTAGCAATAATGATGCATTAATCTGCCAATCAAGTGTGGAAGCTGGCTATGTGTAAAACATAGCTAGCATAGTAAACACATATCATCATCATCCTCATTATCATTTTATTTATATAGTGTCACTAATAGCGCAGCGCTGTACAGAGAACCCATTCACATCAGTCCCCTACCCTATTGGAGCTTACAGTCTAAATTCCCTAATATAGACACACACTCACACACAGACAGAGAGGGAGAGACTAGGGTCAATTTTGATAGCAGCCAATTAACCTAACAGTATGTTTTTTGGAGTGTGGGAGGAAACCACAGCACCCGGAGGGAAACCCACGCAAACACAGGGAGAACATACAAACTTCACACAGATAAGGCCATTGTTGATATAAGTACTGGCTCTGCTTACCATTGTCCAGCCTAGTACATAACTGTATTAATGCTGTGAAATATTATTACTTTGAATGCCTTAAATATGCAAGAGCGCATTTGGGTAAGTTTCTGCTAATAAAAGATATATGCACTTTTCTTGCCTACCCATACTATTTAATAACCACCAAAAATTAAGCAATATGTAAGCACTGCTTCCAGTTGAAATCAGTCCTGTCTGTCTGTCTATCTATCTATCTATCTATCTATCTATCTATCTATCTATCTATCTTTCTATCTTTCTATCGGTCTGTCTATCTTTAAAACTGAAAGACATCCATTAAAAATACACACATGACAGCATATTTAGTGTGTAATTGATGCTAAAACACAATTCTCACTCTCCTAATATAGCTGATTTTTGACAATGAACTGCATTTTTCATGTGACAGCATTTGATGTCATAAAGATGTAAACCTCACAAAGCAATTCTGTCACTGGTCAGTTTGCTTGACAGACATCTGACTTTAAGGTACTAGCCAATGGAAACATGGTGACATGTAAATATGAAAGCACATTAGACAAAAATATGCAATAAGATAGAGGCAAAGGGAGATGGCTGCTGGGAATGTATTTCATTTATCCCAGAACATCTTTAAATCTAAGTATTAGTACTACGTTGATGTACTTTTGAAATTGGAGAGCTACTTTTTACTAAAAGTACATCTCCCTTATATAATTAAGTATAATGCAGACCTGCTCAAAAACTTAGTATAATTAAAGAAGTCTTATGCCATAAATGATGATGATGAGAGCTGCTTATGTGAATGTCTAAAGTGGTTTTCTCTACCAGTGTCACTGTATTAGACAAACTGTTATCAAACTTAGCAATAATGATGCATAATCTGCCAATCAAGTGTGAAAGCTGGCTATGTGTATAGGCATAGTAAACACATATCATCATCATCCTCATTATCATTTATTTATATAGTGTCACTAATAGCGCAGCGCTGTACAGAGAACCCATTCACATCAGTCCCTACCTATTGGAGCTTACAGTCTAAATTCCCCTAATATAGACACACACTCACACACAGACAGAGAGGGAGAGACTAGGGTCAATTTTGATAGCAGCCAATTAACCTAACAGTATGTTTTTTGGAGTGTGGGAGGAAACCACAGCACCCGGAGGAAACCCACGCAAACACAGGGAGAACATACAAACTTCACACAGATAAGGCCATTGTTGATATAAGTACTGGCTCTGCTTACCATTGTCCAGCCTAGTACATAACTGTATTAATGCTGTGAAATATTATTACTTTGAATGCCTTAAATATGCAAGAGCGCATTTGGGTAAGTTTCTGCTAATAAAAGATATATGCACTTTTCTTGCCTACCCATACTATTTAATAACCACCAAAAATTAAGCAATATGTAAGCACTGCTTCCAGTTGAAATCAGTCTGTCTGTCTGTCTATCTATCTATCTATCTATCTATCTATCTATCTATCTATCTATCTATCTTTCTATCTTTCTATCGGTCTGTCTATCTTTAAAACTGAAAGACATCCATTAAAAATACACAATGACAGCAAATTTTAGTGTGTAATTGATGCTAAAACACAATTCTCACTCTCCTAATATAGCTGATTTTTGACAATGAACTGCATTTTTCATGTGAAGCATTTGATGTCATAAGATGTAAACCTCACAAAGCAATTCTGTCACTGGTCAGTTTGCTTGACAGACATCTGACTTTAAGGTACTAGCCAATGGAAACATGGTGACATGTAAATATGAAAGCACATTAGGACAAAATATGCAATAAGATAGAGGCAAAGGGGAGATGGCTGCTGGGAATGTATTTCATTTATCCCAGAACATCTTTAAATCTAAGTATTAGTACTACGTTGATGTACTTTTGAAATTGGAGAGCTACTTTTTACTAAAAGTACATCTCCCCTTATATAATTAAGTATAATGGCAGACCTGCTCAAAAACTTAGTATAATTAAAGAAGTCTTATGCCATAAATGATGATGATGAGAGCTGCTTATGTGAATGTCTATAGTGGTTTTCTCTACCAGTGTCACTGTATTAGACAACTGTTATCAAACTTAGCAATAATGATGCATTAATCTGCCAATCAAGTGTGAAAGCTGGCTATGTGTATAGGCATAGTAAACACATATCATCATCATCCTCATTATCATTTATTTATATAGTGTCACTAATAGCGCAGCGCTGTACAGAGAACCCATTCACATCAGTCCCTACCCTATTGGAGCTTACAGTCTAAATTCCCTAATATAGACACACACTCACACACAGACAGAGAGGGAGAGACTAGGGTCAATTTTGATAGCAGCCAATTAACCTAACAGTATGTTTTTTGGAGTGTGGGAGGAAACCACAGCACCCGGAGGAAACCCACGCAAACACAGGGAGAACATACAAACTTCACACAGATAAGGCCATTGTTGATATAAGTACTGGCTCTGCTTACCATTGTCCAGTCTAGTACATAACTGTATTAATGCTGTGAAATATTATTACTTTGAATGCCTTAAATATGCAAGAGCGCATTTGGGTAAGTTTCTGCTAATAAAAGATATATGCACTTTTCTTGCCTACCCATACTATTTAATAACCACCAAAAATTAAGCAATATGTAAGCACTGCTTCCAGTTGAAATCAGTCTGTCTGTCTGTCTATCTATCTATCTATCTATCTATCTATCTATCTATCTATCTATCTTTCTATCTTTCTATCGGTCTGTCTATCTTTAAAACTGAAAGACATCCATTAAAAATACACAATGACAGCATATTTAGTGTGTAATTGATGCTAAAACACAATTCTCACTCTCCTAATATAGCTGATTTTTGACAATGAACTGCATTTTTCATGTGAAGCATTTGATGTCATAAAGATGTAAACCTCACAAAGCAATTCTGTCACTGGTCAGTTTGCTTGACAGACATCTGACTTTAAGGTACTAGCCAATGGAAACATGGTGACATGTAAATATGAAAGCACATTAGGACAAAATATGCAATAAGATAGAGGCAAAGGGAGATGGCTGCTGGGAATGTATTTCATTTATCCCAGAACATCTTTAAATCTAAGTATTAATACTACGTTGATGTACTTTTGAAATTGGAGAGCTACTTTTTACTAAAAGTACATCTCCCTTATATAATTAAGTATAATGCAGACCTGCTCAAAAACTTAGTATAATTCAAGAAGTCTTATGCCATAAATGATGATGATGAGAGCTGCTTATGTGAATGTCTATAGTGGTTTTCTCTACCAGTGTCACTGTATTAGACAACTGTTATCAAACTTAGCAATAATGATGCATTAATCTGCCAATCAAGTGTGGAAGCTGGCTATGTGTAAAACATAGCTAGCATAGTAAACACATATCATCATCATCCTCATTATCATTTATTTATATAGTGTCACTAATAGCGCAGCGCTGTACAGAGAACCCATTCACATCAGTCCCTACCCTATTGGAGCTTACAGTCTAAATTCCCTAATATAGACACACACTCACACACAGACAGAGAGGGAGAGACTAGGGTCAATTTTGATAGCAGCCAATTAACCTAACAGTATGTTTTTTGGAGTGTGGGAGGAAACCACAGCACCCGGAGGAAACCCACGCAAACACAGGGAGAACATACAAACTTCACACAGATAAGGCCATTGTTGATATAAGTACTGGCTCTGCTTACCATTGTCCAGCCTAGTACATAACTGTATTAATGCTGTGAAATATTATTACTTTGAATGCCTTAAATATGCAAGAGCGCATTTGGGTAAGTTTCTGCTAATAAAAGATATATGCACTTTTCTTGCCTACCCATACTATTTAATAACCACCAAAAATTAAGCAATATGTAAGCACTGCTTCCAGTTGAAATCAGTCTGTCTGTCTGTCTATCTATCTATCTATCTATCTATCTATCTATCTATCTATCTATCTTTCTATCTTTCTATCGGTCTGTCTATCTTTAAAACTGAAAGACATCCATTAAAAATACACAATGACAGCATATTTAGTGTGTAATTGATGCTAAAACACAATTCTCACTCTCCTAATATAGCTGATTTTTGACAATGAACTGCATTTTTCATGTGAAGCATTTGATGTCATAAAGATGTAAACCTCACAAAGCAATTCTGTCACTGGTCAGTTTGCTTGACAGACATCTGACTTTAAGGTACTAGCCAATGGAAACATGGTGACATGTAAATATGAAAGCACATTAGGACAAAATATGCAATAAGATAGAGGCAAAGGGAGATGGCTGCTGGGAATGTATTTCATTTATCCCAGAACATCTTTAAATCTAAGTATTAGTACTACGTTGATGTACTTTTGAAATTGGAGAGCTACTTTTTACTAAAAGTACATCTCCCTTATATAATTAAGTATAATGCAGACCTGCTCAAAAACTTAGTATAATTAAAGAAGTCTTATGCCATAAATGATGATGATGAGAGCTGCTTATGTGAATGTCTAAAGTGGTTTTCTCTACCAGTGTCACTGTATTAGACAACTGTTATCAAACTTAGCAATAATGATGCATTAATCTGCCAATCAAGTGTGAAAGCTGGCTATGTGTATAGGCATAGTAAACACATATCATCATCATCCTCATTATCATTTATTTATATAGTGTCACTAATAGCGCAGCGCTGTACAGAGAACCCATTCACATCAGTCCCTACCCTATTGGAGCTTACAGTCTAAATTCCCTAATATAGACACACACTCACACACAGACAGAGAGGGAGAGACTAGGGTCAATTTTGATAGCAGCCAATTAACCTAACAGTATGTTTTTTGGAGTGTGGGAGGAAACCACAGCACCCGGAGGAAACCCACGCAAACACAGGGAGAACATACAAACTTCACACAGATAAGGCCATTGTTGATATAAGTACTGGCTCTGCTTACCATTGTCCAGCCTAGTACATAACTGTATTAATGCTGTGAAATATTATTACTTTGAATGCCTTAAATATGCAAGAGCGCATTTGGGTAAGTTTCTGCTAATAAAAGATATATGCACTTTTCTTGCCTACCCATACTATTTAATAACCACCAAAAATTAAGCAATATGTAAGCACTGCTTCCAGTTGAAATCAGTCTGTCTGTCTGTCTATCTATCTATCTATCTATCTATCTATCTATCTATCTATCTATCTTTCTATCTTTCTATCGGTCTGTCTATCTTTAAAACTGAAAGACATCCATTAAAAATACACAATGACAGCATATTTAGTGTGTAATTGATGCTAAAACACAATTCTCACTCTCCTAATATAGCTGATTTTTGACAATGAACTGCATTTTTCATGTGAAGCATTTGATGTCATAAAGATGTAAACCTCACAAAGCAATTCTGTCACTGGTCAGTTTGCTTGACAGACATCTGACTTTAAGGTACTAGCCAATGGAAACATGGTGACATGTAAATATGAAAGCACATTAGGACAAAATATGCAATAAGATAGAGGCAAAGGGAGATGGCTGCTGGGAATGTATTTCATTTATCCCAGAACATCTTTAAATCTAAGTATTAGTACTACGTTGATGTACTTTTGAAATTGGAGAGCTACTTTTTACTAAAAGTACATCTCCCTTATATAATTAAGTATAATGCAGACCTGCTCAAAAACTTAGTATAATTAAAGAAGTCTTATGCCATAAATGATGATGATGAGAGCTGCTTATGTGAATGTCTAAAGTGGTTTTCTCTACCAGTGTCACTGTATTAGACAACTGTTATCAAACTTAGCAATAATGATGCATTAATCTGCCAATCAAGTGTGAAAGCTGGCTATGTGTATAGGCATAGTAAACACATATCATCATCATCCTCATTATCATTTATTTATATAGTGTCACTAATAGCGCAGCGCTGTACAGAGAACCCATTCACATCAGTCCCTACCCTATTGGAGCTTACAGTCTAAATTCCCTAATATAGACACACACTCACACACAGACAGAGAGGGAGAGACTAGGGTCAATTTTGATAGCAGCCAATTAACCTAACAGTATGTTTTTTGGAGTGTGGGAGGAAACCACAGCACCCGGAGGAAACCCACGCAAACACAGGGAGAACATACAAACTTCACACAGATAAGGCCATTGTTGATATAAGTACTGGCTCTGCTTACCATTGTCCAGCCTAGTACATAACTGTATTAATGCTGTGAAATATTATTACTTTGAATGCCTTAAATATGCAAGAGCGCATTTGGGTAAGTTTCTGCTAATAAAAGATATATGCACTTTTCTTGCCTACCCATACTATTTAATAACCACCAAAAATTAAGCAATATGTAAGCACTGCTTCCAGTTGAAATCAGTCTGTCTGTCTGTCTATCTATCTATCTATCTATCTATCTATCTATCTATCTATCTATCTATCTATCTTTCTATCTTTCTATCGGTCTGTCTATCTTTAAAACTGAAAGACATCCATTAAAAATACACAATGACAGCATATTTAGTGTGTAATTGATGCTAAAACACAATTCTCACTCTCCTAATATAGCTGATTTTTGACAATGAACTGCATTTTTCATGTGAAGCATTTGATGTCATAAAGATGTAAACCTCACAAAGCAATTCTGTCACTGGTCAGTTTGCTTGACAGACATCTGACTTTAAGGTACTAGCCAATGGAAACATGGTGACATGTAAATATGAAAGCACATTAGGACAAAATATGCAATAAGATAGAGGCAAAGGGAGATGGCTGCTGGGAATGTATTTCATTTATCCCAGAACATCTTTAAATCTAAGTATTAATACTACGTTGATGTACTTTTGAAATTGGAGAGCTACTTTTTACTAAAAGTACATCTCCCTTATATAATTAAGTATAATGCAGACCTGCTCAAAAACGTAGTATAATTAAAGAAGTCTTATGCCATAAATGATGATGATGAGAGCTGCTTATGTGAATGTCTATAGTGGTTTTCTCTACCAGTGTCACTGTATTAGACAACTGTTATCAAACTTAGCAATAATGATGCATTAATCTGCCAATCAAGTGTGAAAGCTGGCTATGTGTATAGGCATAGTAAACACATATCATCATCATCCTCATTATCATTTATTTATATAGTGTCACTAATAGCGCAGCGCTGTACAGAGAACCCATTCACATCAGTCCCTACCCTATTGGAGCTTACAGTCTAAATTCCCTAATATAGACACACACTCACACACAGACAGAGAGGGAGAGACTAGGGTCAATTTTGATAGCAGCCAATTAACCTAACAGTATGTTTTTTGGAGTGTGGGAGGAAACCACAGCACCCGGAGGAAACCCACGCAAACACAGGGAGAACATACAAACTTCACACAGATAAGGCCATTGTTGATATAAGTACTGGCTCTGCTTACCATTGTCCAGCCTAGTACATAACTGTATTAATGCTGTGAAATATTATTACTTTGAATGCCTTAAATATGCAAGAGCGCATTTGGGTAAGTTTCTGCTAATAAAAGATATATGCACTTTTCTTGCCTACCCATACTATTTAATAACCACCAAAAATTAAGCAATATGTAAGCACTGCTTCCAGTTGAAATCAGTCTGTCTGTCTGTCTATCTATCTATCTATCTATCTATCTATCTATCTATCTATCTTTCTATCTTTCTATCGGTCTGTCTATCTTTAAAACTGAAAGACATCCATTAAAAATACACAATGACAGCATATTTAGTGTGTAATTGATGCTAAAACACAATTCTCACTCTCCTAATATAGCTGATTTTTGACAATGAACTGCATTTTTCATGTGAAGCATTTGATGTCATAAAGATGTAAACCTCACAAAGCAATTCTGTCACTGGTCAGTTTGCTTGACAGACATCTGACTTTAAGGTACTAGCCAATGGAAACATGGTGACATGTAAATATGAAAGCACATTAGGACAAAATATGCAATAAGATAGAGGCAAAGGGAGATGGCTGCTGGGAATGTATTTCATTTATCCCAGAACATCTTTAAATCTAAGTATTAATACTACGTTGATGTACTTTTGAAATTGGAGAGCTACTTTTTACTAAAAGTACATCTCCCTTATATAATTAAGTATAATGCAGACCTGCTCAAAAACGTAGTATAATTAAAGAAGTCTTATGCCATAAATGATGATGATGAGAGCTGCTTATGTGAATGTCTATAGTGGTTTTCTCTACCAGTGTCACTGTATTAGACAACTGTTATCAAACTTAGCAATAATGATGCATTAATCTGCCAATCAAGTGTGAAAGCTGGCTATGTGTATAGGCATAGTAAACACATATCATCATCATCCTCATTATCATTTATTTATATAGTGTCACTAATAGCGCAGCGCTGTACAGAGAACCCATTCACATCAGTCCCTACCCTATTGGAGCTTACAGTCTAAATTCCCTAATATAGACACACACTCACACACAGACAGAGAGGGAGAGACTAGGGTCAATTTTGATAGCAGCCAATTAACCTAACAGTATGTTTTTTGGAGTGTGGGAGGAAACCACAGCACCCGGAGGAAACCCACGCAAACACAGGGAGAACATACAAACTTCACACAGATAAGGCCATTGTTGATATAAGTACTGGCTCTGCTTACCATTGTCCAGCCTAGTACATAACTGTATTAATGCTGTGAAATATTATTACTTTGAATGCCTTAAATATGCAAGAGCGCATTTGGGTAAGTTTCTGCTAATAAAAGATATATGCACTTTTCTTGCCTACCCATACTATTTAATAACCACCAAAAATTAAGCAATATGTAAGCACTGCTTCCAGTTGAAATCAGTCTGTCTGTCTGTCTATCTATCTATCTATCTATCTATCTATCTATCTATCTATCTATCTTTCTATCTTTCTATCGGTCTGTCTATCTTTAAAACTGAAAGACATCCATTAAAAATACACAATGACAGCATATTTAGTGTGTAATTGATGCTAAAACACAATTCTCACTCTCCTAATATAGCTGATTTTTGACAATGAACTGCATTTTTCATGTGAAGCATTTGATGTCATAAAGATGTAAACCTCACAAAGCAATTCTGTCACTGGTCAGTTTGCTTCACAGACATCTGACTTTAAGGTACTAGCCAATGGAAACATGGTGACATGTAAATATGAAAGCACATTAGGACAAAATATGCAATAAGATAGAGGCAAAGGGAGATGGCTGCTGGGAATGTATTTCATTTATCCCAGAACATCTTTAAATCTAAGTATTAATACTACGTTGATGTACTTTTGAAATTGGAGAGCTACTTTTTACTAAAAGTACATCTCCCTTATATAATTAAGTATAATGCAGACCTGCTCAAAAACGTAGTATAATTAAAGAAGTCTTATGCCATAAATGATGATGATGAGAGCTGCTTATGTGAATGTCTATAGTGGTTTTCTCTACCAGTGTCACTGTATTAGACAACTGTTATCAAACTTAGCAATAATGATGCATTAATCTGCCAATCAAGTGTGAAAGCTGGCTATGTGTATAGGCATAGTAAACACATATCATCATCATCCTCATTATCATTTATTTATATAGTGTCACTAATAGCGCAGCGCTGTACAGAGAACCCATTCACATCAGTCCCTACCCTATTGGAGCTTACAGTCTAAATTCCCTAATATAGACACACACTCACACACAGACAGAGAGGGAGAGACTAGGGTCAATTTTGATAGCAGCCAATTAACCTAACAGTATGTTTTTTGGAGTGTGGGAGGAAACCACAGCACCCGGAGGAAACCCACGCAAACACAGGGAGAACATACAAACTTCACACAGATAAGGCCATTGTTGATATAAGTACTGGCTCTGCTTACCATTGTCCAGTCTAGTACATAACTGTATTAATGCTGTGAAATATTATTACTTTGAATGCCTTAAATATGCAAGAGCGCATTTGGGTAAGTTTCTGCTAATAAAAGATATATGCACTTTTCTTGCCTACCCATACTATTTAATAACCACCAAAAATTAAGCAATATGTAAGCACTGCTTCCAGTTGAAATCAGTCTGTCTGTCTGTCTATCTATCTATCTATCTATCTATCTATCTATCTATCTATCTATCTATCTATCTATCTTTCTATCTTTCTATCGGTCTGTCTATCTTTAAAACTGAAAGACATCCATTAAAAATACACAATGACAGCATATTTAGTGTGTAATTGATGCTAAAACACAATTCTCACTCTCCTAATATAGCTGATTTTTGACAATGAACTGCATTTTTCATGTGAAGCATTTGATGTCATAAAGATGTAAACCTCACAAAGCAATTCTGTCACTGGTCAGTTTGCTTGACAGACATCTGACTTTAAGGTACTAGCCAATGGAAACATGGTGACATGTAAATATGAAAGCACATTAGGACAAAATATGCAATAAGATAGAGGCAAAGGGAGATGGCTGCTGGGAATGTATTTCATTTATCCCAGAACATCTTTAAATCTAAGTATTAGTACTACGTTGATGTACTTTTGAAATTGGAGAGCTACTTTTTACTAAAAGTACATCTCCCTTATATAATTAAGTATAATGCAGACCTGCTCAAAAACTTA
This sequence comes from Mixophyes fleayi, assembly GCF_038048845.1. Taxonomy (NCBI): domain Eukaryota; kingdom Metazoa; phylum Chordata; class Amphibia; order Anura; family Limnodynastidae; genus Mixophyes; species Mixophyes fleayi. Next base: position 32,482 of record NW_027446694.1, on the reverse strand, counting down.
GTATAATTAAAGAAGTCTTATGCCATAAATGATGATGATGAGAGCTGCTTATGTGAATGTCTATAGTGGTTTTCTCTACCAGTGTCACTGTATTAGACAACTGTTATCAAACTCAGCAATAATGATGCATTAATCTGCCAATCAAGTGTGAAAGCTGGCTATGTGTATAGGCATAGTAAACACATATCATCATCATCCTCATTATCATTTATTTATATAGTGTCACTAATAGCGCAGCGCTGTACAGAGAACCCATTCACATCAGTCCCTACCCTATTGGAGCTTACAGTCTAAATTCCCTAATATAGACACACACTCACACACAGACAGAGAGGGAGAGACTAGGGTCAATTTTGATAGCAGCCAATTAACCTAACAGTATGTTTTTTGGAGTGTGGGAGGAAACCACAGCACCCGGAGGAAACCCACGCAAACACAGGGAGAACATACAAACTTCACACAGATAAGGCCATTGTTGATATAAGTACTGGCTCTGCTTACCATTGTCCAGCCTAGTACATAACTGTATTAATGCTGTGAAATATTATTACTTTGAATGCCTTAAATATGCAAGAGCGCATTTGGGTAAGTTTCTGCTAATAAAAGATATATGCACTTTTCTTGCCTACCCATACTATTTAATAACCACCAAAAATTAAGCAATATGTAAGCACTGCTTCCAGTTGAAATCAGTCTGTCTGTCTGTCTATCTATCTATCTATCTATCTATCTATCTATCTATCTATCTATCTTTCTATCTTTCTATCGGTCTGTCTATCTTTAAAACTGAAAGACATCCATTAAAAATACACAATGACAGCATATTTAGTGTGTAATTGATGCTAAAACACAATTCTCACTCTCCTAATATAGCTGATTTTTGACAATGAACTGCATTTTTCATGTGAAGCATTTGATGTCATAAAGATGTAAACCTCACAAAGCAATTCTGTCACTGGTCAGTTTGCTTGACAGACATCTGACTTTAAGGTACTAGCCAATGGAAACATGGTGACATGTAAATATGAAAGCACATTAGGACAAAATATGCAATAAGATAGAGGCAAAGGGAGATGGCTGCTGGGAATGTATTTCATTTATCCCAGAACATCTTTAAATCTAAGTATTAATACTACGTTGATGTACTTTTGAAATTGGAGAGCTACTTTTTACTAAAAGTACATCTCCCTTATATAATTAAGTATAATGCAGACCTGCTCAAAAACGTAGTATAATTAAAGAAGTCTTATGCCATAAATGATGATGATGAGAGCTGCTTATGTGAATGTCTATAGTGGTTTTCTCTACCAGTGTCACTGTATTAGACAACTGTTATCAAACTTAGCAATAATGATGCATTAATCTGCCAATCAAGTGTGAAAGCTGGCTATGTGTATAGGCATAGTAAACACATATCATCATCATCCTCATTATCATTTATTTATATAGTGTCACTAATAGCGCAGCGCTGTACAGAGAACCCATTCACATCAGTCCCTACCCTATTGGAGCTTACAGTCTAAATTCCCTAATATAGACACACACTCACACACAGACAGAGAGGGAGAGACTAGGGTCAATTTTGATAGCAGCCAATTAACCTAACAGTATGTTTTTTGGAGTGTGGGAGGAAACCACAGCACCCGGAGGAAACCCACGCAAACACAGGGAGAACATACAAACTTCACACAGATAAGGCCATTGTTGATATAAGTACTGGCTCTGCTTACCATTGTCCAGCCTAGTACATAACTGTATTAATGCTGTGAAATATTATTACTTTGAATGCCTTAAATATGCAAGAGCGCATTTGGGTAAGTTTCTGCTAATAAAAGATATATGCACTTTTCTTGCCTACCCATACTATTTAATAACCACCAAAAATTAAGCAATATGTAAGCACTGCTTCCAGTTGAAATCAGTCTGTCTGTCTGTCTATCTATCTATCTATCTATCTATCTATCTATCTATCTATCTATCTATCTATCTTTCTATCTTTCTATCGGTCTGTCTATCTTTAAAACTGAAAGACATCCATTAAAAATACACAATGACAGCATATTTAGTGTGTAATTGATGCTAAAACACAATTCTCACTCTCCTAATATAGCTGATTTTTGACAATGAACTGCATTTTTCATGTGAAGCATTTGATGTCATAAAGATGTAAACCTCACAAAGCAATTCTGTCACTGGTCAGTTTGCTTGACAGACATCTGACTTTAAGGTACTAGCCAATGGAAACATGGTGACATGTAAATATGAAAGCACATTAGGACAAAATATGCAATAAGATAGAGGCAAAGGGAGATGGCTGCTGGGAATGTATTTCATTTATCCCAGAACATCTTTAAATCTAAGTATTAATACTACGTTGATGTACTTTTGAAATTGGAGAGCTACTTTTTACTAAAAGTACATCTCCCTTATATAATTAAGTATAATGCAGACCTGCTCAAAAACGTAGTATAATTAAAGAAGTCTTATGCCATAAATGATGATGATGAGAGCTGCTTATGTGAATGTCTATAGTGGTTTTCTCTACCAGTGTCACTGTATTAGACAACTGTTATCAAACTTAGCAATAATGATGCATTAATCTGCCAATCAAGTGTGAAAGCTGGCTATGTGTATAGGCATAGTAAACACATATCATCATCATCCTCATTATCATTTATTTATATAGTGTCACTAATAGCGCAGCGCTGTACAGAGAACCCATTCACATCAGTCCCTACCCTATTGGAGCTTACAGTCTAAATTCCCTAATATAGACACACACTCACACACAGACAGAGAGGGAGAGACTAGGGTCAATTTTGATAGCAGCCAATTAACCTAACAGTATGTTTTTTGGAGTGTGGGAGGAAACCACAGCACCCGGAGGAAACCCACGCAAACACAGGGAGAACATACAAACTTCACACAGATAAGGCCATTGTTGATATAAGTACTGGCTCTGCTTACCATTGTCCAGCCTAGTACATAACTGTATTAATGCTGTGAAATATTATTACTTTGAATGCCTTAAATATGCAAGAGCGCATTTGGGTAAGTTTCTGCTAATAAAAGATATATGCACTTTTCTTGCCTACCCATACTATTTAATAACCACCAAAAATTAAGCAATATGTAAGCACTGCTTCCAGTTGAAATCAGTCTGTCTGTCTGTCTATCTATCTATCTATCTATCTATCTATCTATCTATCTATCTATCTATCTTTCTATCTTTCTATCGGTCTGTCTATCTTTAAAACTGAAAGACATCCATTAAAAATACACAATGACAGCATATTTAGTGTGTAATTGATGCTAAAACACAATTCTCACTCTCCTAATATAGCTGATTTTTGACAATGAACTGCATTTTTCATGTGAAGCATTTGATGTCATAAAGATGTAAACCTCACAAAGCAATTCTGTCACTGGTCAGTTTGCTTGACAGACATCTGACTTTAAGGTACTAGCCAATGGAAACATGGTGACATGTAAATATGAAAGCACATTAGGACAAAATATGCAATAAGATAGAGGCAAAGGGAGATGGCTGCTGGGAATGTATTTCATTTATCCCAGAACATCTTTAAATCTAAGTATTAATACTACGTTGATGTACTTTTGAAATTGGAGAGCTACTTTTTACTAAAAGTACATCTCCCTTATATAATTAAGTATAATGCAGACCTGCTCAAAAACTTAGTATAATTAAAGAAGTCTTATGCCATAAATGATGATGATGAGAGCTGCTTATGTGAATGTCTATAGTGGTTTTCTCTACCAGTGTCACTGTATTAGACAACTGTTATCAAACTTAGCAATAATGATGCATTAATCTGCCAATCAAGTGTGGAAGCTGGCTATGTGTAAAACATAGCTAGCATAGTAAACACATATCATCATCATCCTCATTATCATTTATTTATATAGTGTCACTAATAGCGCAGCGCTGTACAGAGAACCCATTCACATCAGTCCCTACCCTATTGGAGCTTACAGTCTAAATTCCCTAATATAGACACACACTCACACACAGACAGAGAGGGAGAGACTAGGGTCAATTTTGATAGCAGACAATTAACCTAACAGTATGTTTTTTGGAGTGTGGGAGGAAACCACAGCACCCGGAGGAAACCCACGCAAACACAGGGAGAACATACAAACTTCACACAGATAAGGCCATTGTTGATATAAGTACTGGCTCTGCTTACCATTGTCCAGTCTAGTACATAACTGTATTAATGCTGTGAAATATTATTACTTTGAATGCCTTAAATATGCAAGAGCGCATTTGGGTAAGTTTCTGCTAATAAAAGATATATGCACTTTTCTTGCCTACCCATACTATTTAATAACCACCAAAAATTAAGCAATATGTAAGCACTGCTTCCAGTTGAAATCAGTCTGTCTGTCTGTCTATCTATCTATCTATCTATCTATCTATCTATCTATCTATCTATCTATCTTTCTATCTTTCTATCGGTCTGTCTATCTTTAAAACTGAAAGACATCCATTAAAAATACACAATGACAGCATATTTAGTGTGTAATTGATGCTAAAACACAATTCTCACTCTCCTAATATAGCTGATTTTTGACAATGAACTGCATTTTTCATGTGAAGCATTTGATGTCATAAAGATGTAAACCTCACAAAGCAATTCTGTCACTGGTCAGTTTGCTTGACAGACATCTGACTTTAAGGTACTAGCCAATGGAAACATGGTGACATGTAAATATGAAAGCACATTAGGACAAAATATGCAATAAGATAGAGGCAAAGGGAGATGGCTGCTGGGAATGTATTTCATTTATCCCAGAACATCTTTAAATCTAAGTATTAGTACTACGTTGATGTACTTTTGAAATTGGAGAGCTACTTTTTACTAAAAGTACATCTCCCTTATATAATTAAGTATAATGCAGACCTGCTCAAAAACTTAGTATAATTAAAGAAGTCTTATGCCATAAATGATGATGATGAGAGCTGCTTATGTGAATGTCTATAGTGGTTTTCTCTACCAGTGTCACTGTATTAGACAACTGTTATCAAACTTAGCAATAATGATGCATTAATCTGCCAATCAAGTGTGAAAGCTGGCTATGTGTATAGGCATAGTAAACACATATCATCATCATCCTCATTATCATTTATTTATATAGTGTCACTAATAGCGCAGCGCTGTACAGAGAACCCATTCACATCAGTCCCTACCCTATTGGAGCTTACAGTCTAAATTCCCTAATATAGACACACACTCACACACAGACAGAGAGGGAGAGACTAGGGTCAATTTTGATAGCAGCCAATTAACCTAACAGTATGTTTTTTGGAGTGTGGGAGGAAACCACAGCACCCGGAGGAAACCCACGCAAACACAGGGAGAACATACAAACTTCACACAGATAAGGCCATTGTTGATATAAGTACTGGCTCTGCTTACCATTGTCCAGCCTAGTACATAACTGTATTAATGCTGTGAAATATTATTACTTTGAATGCCTTAAATATGCAAGAGCGCATTTGGGTAAGTTTCTGCTAATAAAAGATATATGCACTTTTCTTGCCTACCCATACTATTTAATAACCACCAAAAATTAAGCAATATGTAAGCACTGCTTCCAGTTGAAATCAGTCTGTCTGTCTGTCTATCTATCTATCTATCTATCTATCTATCTATCTATCTATCTATCTATCTATCTATCTTTCTATCTTTCTATCGGTCTGTCTATCTTTAAAACTGAAAGACATCCATTAAAAATACACAATGACAGCATATTTAGTGTGTAATTGGTGCTAAAACACAATTCTCACTCTCCTAATATAGCTGATTTTTGACAATGAACTGCATTTTTCATGTGAAGCATTTGATGTCATAAAGATGTAAACCTCACAAAGCAATTCTGTCACTGGTCAGTTTGCTTGACAGACATCTGACTTTAAGGTACTAGCCAATGGAAACATGGTGACATGTAAATATGAAAGCACATTAGGACAAAATATGCAATAAGATAGAGGCAAAGGGAGATGGCTGCTGGGAATGTATTTCATTTATCCCAGAACATCTTTAAATCTAAGTATTAATACTACGTTGATGTACTTTTGAAATTGGAGAGCTACTTTTTACTAAAAGTACATCTCCCTTATATAATTAAGTATAATGCAGACCTGCTCAAAAACGTAGTATAATTAAAGAAGTCTTATGCCATAAATGATGATGATGAGAGCTGCTTATGTGAATGTCTATAGTGGTTTTCTCTACCAGTGTCACTGTATTAGACAACTGTTATCAAACTTAGCAATAATGATGCATTAATCTGCCAATCAAGTGTGAAAGCTGGCTATGTGTATAGGCATAGTAAACACATATCATCATCATCCTCATTATCATTTATTTATATAGTGTCACTAATAGCGCAGCGCTGTACAGAGAACCCATTCACATCAGTCCCTACCCTATTGGAGCTTACAGTCTAAATTCCCTAATATAGACACACACTCACACACAGACAGAGAGGGAGAGACTAGGGTCAATTTTGATAGCAGACAATTAACCTAACAGTATGTTTTTTGGAGTGTGGGAGGAAACCACAGCACCCGGAGGAAACCCACGCAAACACAGGGAGAACATACAAACTTCACACAGATAAGGCCATTGTTGATATAAGTACTGGCTCTGCTTACCATTGTCCAGTCTAGTACATAACTGTATTAATGCTGTGAAATATTATTACTTTGAATGCCTTAAATATGCAAGAGCGCATTTGGGTAAGTTTCTGCTAATAAAAGATATATGCACTTTTCTTGCCTACCCATACTATTTAATAACCACCAAAAATTAAGCAATATGTAAGCACTGCTTCCAGTTGAAATCAGTCTGTCTGTCTGTCTATCTATCTATCTATCTATCTATCTATCTATCTATCTATCTATCTATCTATCTATCTTTCTATCTTTCTATCGGTCTGTCTATCTTTAAAACTGAAAGACATCCATTAAAAATACACAATGACAGCATATTTAGTGTGTAATTGATGCTAAAACACAATTCTCACTCTCCTAATATAGCTGATTTTTGACAATGAACTGCATTTTTCATGTGAAGCATTTGATGTCATAAAGATGTAAACCTCACAAAGCAATTCTGTCACTGGTCAGTTTGCTTGACAGACATCTGACTTTAAGGTACTAGCCAATGGAAACATGGTGACATGTAAATATGAAAGCACATTAGGACAAAATATGCAATAAGATAGAGGCAAAGGGAGATGGCTGCTGGGAATGTATTTCATTTATCCCAGAACATCTTTAAATCTAAGTATTAGTACTACGTTGATGTACTTTTGAAATTGGAGAGCTACTTTTTACTAAAAGTACATCTCCCTTATATAATTAAGTATAATGCAGACCTGCTCAAAAACTTAGTATAATTCAAGAAGTCTTATGCCATAAATGATGATGATGAGAGCTGCTTATGTGAATGTCTATAGTGGTTTTCTCTACCAGTGTCACTGTATTAGACAACTGTTATCAAACTTAGCAATAATGATGCATTAATCTGCCAATCAAGTGTGAAAGCTGGCTATGTGTATAGGCATAGTAAACACATATCATCATCATCCTCATTATCATTTATTTATATAGTGTCACTAATAGCGCAGCGCTGTACAGAGAACCCATTCACATCAGTCCCTACCCTATTGGAGCTTACAGTCTAAATTCCCTAATATAGACACACACTCACACACAGACAGAGAGGGAGAGACTAGGGTCAATTTTGATAGCAGCCAATTAACCTAACAGTATGTTTTTTGGAGTGTGGGAGGAAACCACAGCACCCGGAGGAAACCCACGCAAACACAGGGAGAACATACAAACTTCACACAGATAAGGCCATTGTTGATATAAGTACTGGCTCTGCTTACCATTGTCCAGCCTAGTACATAACTGTATTAATGCTGTGAAATATTATTACTTTGAATGCCTTAAATATGCAAGAGCGCATTTGGGTAAGTTTCTGCTAATAAAAGATATATGCACTTTTCTTGCCTACCCATACTATTTAATAACCACCAAAAATTAAGCAATATGTAAGCACTGCTTCCAGTTGAAATCAGTCTGTCTGTCTGTCTATCTATCTATCTATCTATCTATCTATCTATCTATCTATCTATCTTTCTATCTTTCTATCGGTCTGTCTATCTTTAAAACTGAAAGACATCCATTAAAAATACACAATGACAGCATATTTAGTGTGTAATTGATGCTAAAACACAATTCTCACTCTCCTAATATAGCTGATTTTTGACAATGAACTGCATTTTTCATGTGAAGCATTTGATGTCATAAAGATGTAAACCTCACAAAGCAATTCTGTCACTGGTCAGTTTGCTTGACAGACATCTGACTTTAAGGTACTAGCCAATGGAAACATGGTGACATGTAAATATGAAAGCACATTAGGACAAAATATGCAATAAGATAGAGGCAAAGGGAGATGGCTGCTGAGAATGTATTTCATTTATCCCAGAACATCTTTAAATCTAAGTATTAGTACTACGTTGATGTACTTTTGAAATTGGAGAGCTACTTTTTACTAAAAGTACATCTCCCTTATATAATTAAGTATAATGCAGACCTGCTCAAAAACTTAGTATAATTAAAGAAGTCTTATGCCATAAATGATGATGATGAGAGCTGCTTATGTGAATGTCTATAGTGGTTTTCTCTACCAGTGTCACTGTATTAGACAACTGTTATCAAACTTAGCAATAATGATGCATTAATCTGCCAATCAAGTGTGAAAGCTGGCTATGTGTATAGGCATAGTAAACACATATCATCATCATCCTCATTATCATTTATTTATATAGTGTCACTAATAGCGCAGCGCTGTACAGAGAACCCATTCACATCAGTCCCTACCCTATTGGAGCTTACAGTCTAAATTCCCTAATATAGACACACACTCACACACAGACAGAGAGGGAGAGACTAGGGTCAATTTTGATAGCAGCCAATTAACCTAACAGTATGTTTTTTGGAGTGTGGGAGGAAACCACAGCACCCGGAGGAAACCCACGCAAACACAGGGAGAACATACAAACTTCACACAGATAAGGCCATTGTTGATATAAGTACTGGCTCTGCTTACCATTGTCCAGTCTAGTACATAACTGTATTAATGCTGTGAAATATTATTACTTTGAATGCCTTAAATATGCAAGAGCGCATTTGGGTAAGTTTCTGCTAATAAAAGATATATGCACTTTTCTTGCCTACCCATACTATTTAATAACCACCAAAAATTAAGCAATATGTAAGCACTGCTTCCAGTTGAAATCAGTCTGTCTGTCTGTCTATCTATCTATCTATCTATCTATCTATCTATCTATCTATCTATCTATCTATCTATCTATCTTTCTATCTTTCTATCGGTCTGTCTATCTTTAAAACTGAAAGACATCCATTAAAAATACACAATGACAGCATATTTAGTGTGTAATTGATGCTAAAACACAATTCTCACTCTCCTAATATAGCTGATTTTTGACAATGAACTGCATTTTTCATGTGAAGCATTTGATGTCATAAAGATGTAAACCTCACAAAGCAATTCTGTCACTGGTCAGTTTGCTTGACAGACATCTGACTTTAAGGTACTAGCCAATGGAAACATGGTGACATGTAAATATGAAAGCACATTAGGACAAAATATGCAATAAGATAGAGGCAAAGGGAGATGGCTGCTGGGAATGTATTTCATTTATCCCAGAACATCTTTAAATCTAAGTATTAGTACTACGTTGATGTACTTTTGAAATTGGAGAGCTACTTTTTACTAAAAGTACATCTCCCTTATATAATTAAGTATAATGCAGACCTGCTCAAAAACTTAGTATAATTCAAGAAGTCTTATGCCATAAATGATGATGATGAGAGCTGCTTATGTGAATGTCTATAGTGGTTTTCTCTACCAGTGTC
>NW_027446694.1:5000-10000 GCF_038048845.1 Mixophyes fleayi | reverse complement strand
TCACTGTATTAGACAACTGTTATCAAACTTAGCAATAATGATGCATTAATCTGCCAATCAAGTGTGGAAGCTGGCTATGTGTAAAACATAGCTAGCATAGTAAACACATATCATCATCATCCTCATTATCATTTATTTATATAGTGTCACTAATAGCGCAGCGCTGTACAGAGAACCCATTCACATCAGTCCCTACCCTATTGGAGCTTACCAGTCTAAATTCCCTAATATAGACACACACTCACACACAGACAGAGAGGGAGAGACTAGGGTCAATTTTGATAGCAGCCAATTAACCTAACAGTATGTTTTTTGGAGTGTGGGAGGAAACCACAGCACCCGGAGGAAACCCACGCAAACACAGGGAGAACATACAAACTTCACACAGATAAGGCCATTGTTGATATAAGTACTGCTCTGCTTACCATTGTCCAGTCTAGTACATAACTGTATTAATGCTGTGAAATATTATTACTTTGAATGCCTTAAATATGCAAGAGCGCATTTGGGTAAGTTTCTGCTAATAAAAGATATATGCACTTTTCTTGCCTACCCATACTATTTAATAACCACCAAAAATTTAAGCAATATGTAAGCACTGCTTCCAGTTGAAATCAGTCTGTCTGTCTGTCTATCTATCTATCTATCTATCTATCTATCTATCTATCTATTCTATCTATCTTTCTATCTTTCTATCGGTCTGTCTATCTTTAAAACTGAAAGACATCCATTAAAAATACACAATGACAGCATATTTAGTGTGTAATTGATGCTAAAACACAATTCTCACTCTCCTAATATAGCTGATTTTTGACAATGAACTGCATTTTTCATGTGAAGCATTTGATGTCATAAAGATGTAAACCTCACAAAGCAATTCTGTCACTGGTCAGTTTGCTTGACAGACATCTGACTTTAAGGTACTAGCCAATGGAAACAAGGTGACATGTAAATATGAAAGCACATTAGGACAAAATATGCAATAAGATAGAGGCAAAGGGAGATGGCTGCTGGAATGTATTTCATTTATCCCAGAACATCTTTAAATCTAAGTATTAATACTACGTTGATGTACTTTTGAAATTGGAGAGCTACTTTTTACTAAAAGTACATCTCCCTTATATAATTAAGTATAATGCAGACCTGCCTCAAAAACTTAGTATAATTAAAGAAGTCTTATGCCATAAATGATGATGATGAGAGCTGCTTATGTGAATGTCTATAGTGGTTTTCTCTACCAGTGTCACTGTATTAGACAACTGTTATCAAACTTAGCAATAATGATGCATTAATCTGCCAATCAAGTGTGGAAGCTGGCTATGTGTAAAACATAGCTAGCATAGTAAACACATATCATCATCATCCTCATTATCATTTATTTATATAGTGTCACTAATAGCGCAGCGCTGTACAGAGAACCCATTCACATCAGTCCCTACCCTATTGGAGCTTACAGTCTAAATTCCCTAATATAGACACACACTCACACACAGACAGAGAGGGAGAGACTAGGGTCAATTTTGATAGCAGCCAATTAACCTAACAGTATGTTTTTTGGAGTGTGGGAGGAAACCACAGCACCCGGAGGAAACCCACGCAAACACAGGGAGAACATACAAACTTCACACAGATAAGGCCATTGTTGATATAAGTACTGGCTCTGCTTACCATTGTCCAGTCTAGTACATAACTGTATTAATGCTGTGAAATATTATTACTTTGAATGCCTTAAATATGCAAGAGCGCATTTGGGTAAGTTTCTGCTAATAAAAGATATATGCACTTTTCTTGCCTACCCATACTATTTAATAACCACCAAAATTAAGCAATATGTAAGCACTGCTTCCAGTTGAAATCAGTCTGTCTGTCTGTCTATCTATCTATCTATCTATCTATCTATCTATCTATCTATCTATCTTTCTATCTTTCTATCGGTCTGTCTATCTTTAAAACTGAAAGACATCCATTAAAAATACACAATGACAGCATATTTAGTGTGTAATTGATGCTAAAACACAATTCTCACTCTCCTAATATAGCTGATTTTTGACAATGAACTGCATTTTTCATGTGAAGCATTTGATGTCATAAAGATGTAAACCTCACAAAGCAATTCTGTCACTGGTCAGTTTGCTTGACAGACATCTGACTTTAAGGTACTAGCCAATGGAAACAAGGTGACATGTAAATATGAAAGCACATTAGGACAAAATATGCAATAAGATAGAGGCAAAGGGAGATGGCTGCTGGGAATGTATTTCATTTATCCCAGAACATCTTTAAATCTAAGTATTAATACTACGTTGATGTACTTTTTGAAATTGGAGAGCTACTTTTTACTAAAAGTACATCTCCCTTATATAATTAAGTATAATGCAGACCTGCTCAAAAACTTAGTATAATTAAAGAAGTCTTATGCCATAAATGATGATGATGAGAGCTGCTTATGTGAATGTCTATAGTGGTTTTCTCTACCAGTGTCACTGTATTAGACAACTGTTATCAAACTTAGCAATAATGATGCATTAATCTGCCAATCAAGTGTGGAAGCTGGCTATGTGTAAAACATAGCTAGCATAGTAAACACATATCATCATCATCCTCATTATCATTTATTTATATAGTGTCACTAATAGCGCAGCGCTGTACAGAGAACCCATTCACATCAGTCCCTACCCTATTGGAGCTTACAGTCTAAATTCCCTAATATAGACACACACTCACACACAGACAGAGAGGGAGAGACTAGGGTCAATTTTGATAGCAGCCAATTACCTAACAGTATGTTTTTTGGAGTGTGGGGAGGAAACCACAGCACCCGGAGGAAACCCACGCAAACACAGGGAGAACATACAAACTTCACACAGATAAGGCCATTGTTGATATAAGTACTGGCTCTGCTTACCATTGTCCAGTCTAGTACATAACTGTATTAATGCTGTGAAATATTATTACTTTGAATGCCTTAAATATGCAAGAGCGCATTTGGGTAAGTTTCTGCTAATAAAAGATATATGCACTTTTCTTGCCTACCCATACTATTTAATAACCACCAAAAATTAAGCAATATGTAAGCACTGCTTCCAGTTGAAATCAGTCTGTCTGTCTGTCTATCTATCTATCTATCTATCTATCTATCTATCTATCTATCTATCTTCTATCTTTCTATCGGTCTGTCTATCTTTAAAACTGAAAGACATCCATTAAAAATACACAATGACAGCATATTTAGTGTGTAATTGATGCTAAAACACAATTCTCACTCTCCTAATATAGCTGATTTTTGACAATGAACTGCATTTTTTCATGTGAAGCATTTGATGTCATAAAGATGTAAACCTCACAAAGCAATTCTGTCACTGGTCAGTTTGCTTGACAGACATCTGACTTTAAGGTACTAGCCAATGGAAACAAGGTGACATGTAAATATGAAAGCACATTAGGACAAAAATATGCAATAAGATAGAGGCAAAGGGAGATGGCTGCTGGGAATGTATTTCATTTTATCCCAGAACATCTTTAAATCTAAGTATTAATACTACGTTGATGTACTTTTGAAATTGGAGAGCTACTTTTTACTAAAAGTACATCTCCCTTATATAATTAAGTATAATGCAGACCTGCTCAAAAACTTAGTATAATTAAAGAAGTCTTATGCCATAAATGATGATGATGAGAGCTGCTTATGTGAATGTCTATAGTGGTTTTCTCTACCAGTGTCACTGTATTAGACAACTGTTATCAAACTTAGCAATAATGATGCATTAATCTGCCAATCAAGTGTGGAAGCTGGCTATGTGTAAAACATAGCTAGCATAGTAAACACATATCATCATCATCCTCATTATCATTTATTTATATAGTGTCACTAATAGCGCAGCGCTGTACAGAGAACCCATTCACATCAGTCCCTACCCTATTGGAGCTTACAGTCTAAATTCCCTAATATAGACACACACTCACACACAGACAGAGAGGGAGAGACTAGGGTCAATTTTGATAGCAGCCAATTAACCTAACAGTATGTTTTTTGGGAGTGTGGGAGGAAACCACAGCACCCGGAGGAAACCCACGCAAACACAGGGAGAACATACAAACTTCACACAGATAAGGCCATTGTTGATATAAGTACTGGCTCTGCTTACCATTGTCCAGTCTAGTACATAACTGTATTAATGCTGTGAAATATTATTACTTTGAATGCCTTAAATATGCAAGAGCGCATTTGGGTAAGTTTCTGCTAATAAAAGATATATGCACTTTCTTGCCTACCCATACTATTTAATAACCACCAAAAATTAAGCAATATGTAAGCACTGCTTCCAGTTGAAATCAGTCTGTCTGTCTGTCTATCTATCTATCTATCTATCTATCTATCTATCTATCTATCTATCTTTCTATCTTTCTATCGGTCTGTCTATCTTTAAAACTGAAAGACATCCATTAAAAATACACAATGACAGCATATTTAGTGTGTAATTGATGCTAAAACACAATTCTCACTCTCCTAATATAGCTGATTTTTGACAATGAACTGCATTTTTCATGTGAAGCATTTGATGTCATAAAGATGTAAACCTCACAAAGCAATTCTGTCACTGGTCAGTTTGCTTGACAGACATCTGACTTTAAGGTACTAGCCAATGGAAACAAGGTGACATGTAAATATGAAAGCACATTAGGACAAAATATGCAATAAGATAGAGGCAAAGGGAGATGGCTGCTGGGAATGTATTTCATTTATCCCAGAACATCTTTAAATCTAAGTATTAATACTACGTTGATGTACTTTTGAAATTGGAGAGCTACTTTTTACTAAAAGTACATCTCCCTTATATAATTAAGTATAATGCAGACCTGCTCAAAAACTTAGTATAATTAAAGAAGTCTTATGCCATAAATGATGATGATGAGAGCTGCTTATGTGAATGTCTATAGTGGTTTTCTCTACCAGTGTCACTGTATTAGACAACTGTTATCAAACTTAGCAATAATGATGC
>NW_027446694.1:0-2500 GCF_038048845.1 Mixophyes fleayi | reverse complement strand
ACTTAGCAATAATGATGCATTAATCTGCCAATCAAGTGTGAAAGCTGGCTATGTGTATAGGCATAGTAAACACATATCATCATCATCCTCATTATCATTTATTTATATAGTGTCACTAATAGCGCAGCGCTGTACAGAGAACCCATTCACATCAGTCCCTACCCTATTGGAGCTTACAGTCTAATTCCCTAATATAGACACACACTCACACACAGACAGAGAGGGAGAGACTAGGGTCAATTTGATAGCAGCCAATTAACCTAACAGTATGTTTTTGGAGTGTGGGAGGAAACCACAGCACCCGGAGGAAACCCACGCAAACACAGGGAGAACATACAAACTTCACACAGATAAGGCCATTGTTGATATAAGTACTGGCTCTGCTTACCATTGTCCAGTCTAGTACATAAACTGTATTAATGCTGTGAAATATTATTACTTTGAATGCCTTAAATATGCAAGAGCGCATTTGGGTAAGTTTCTGCTAATAAAAGATATATGCACTTTTCTTGCCTACCCATACTATTTAATAACCACCAAAAATTAAGCAATATGTAAGCACTGCTTCCAGTTGAAATCAGTCTGTCTGTCTGTCTATCTATCTATCTATCTATCTATCTATCTATCTATCTATCTATCTATCTATCTATCTATCTTTCTATCTTTCTATCGGTCTGTCTATCTTTAAAACTGAAAGACATCCATTAAAAATACACAATGACAGCATATTTAGTGTGTAATTGATGCTAAAACACAATTCTCACTCTCCTAATATAGCTGATTTTGACAATGAACTGCATTTTTCATGTGAAGCATTTGATGTCTTAAAGAGTGTAAACCTCACAAAGCAATTCTGTCACTGGTCAGTTTGCTTGACAGACATCTGACTTTAAGGTACTAGCCAATGGAAACATGGTGACATGTAAATATGAAAGCACATTAGGACAAAATATGCAATAAGATAGAGGCAAAGGGAGATGGCTGCTGGGAATGTATTTCATTTATCCCAGAACATCTTTAAATCTAAGTATTAGTACTACGTTGATGTACTTTTGAAATTGGAGAGCTACTTTTTACTAAAAGTACATCTCCCTTATATAATTAAGTAGTAATGCAGACCTGCTCAAAAACTTAGTATAATTAAAGAAGTCTTATGCCATAAATGATGATGATGAGAGCTGCTTATGTGAATGTCTATAGTGGTTTTCTCTACCAGTGTCACTGTATTAGAGCAACTGTTATCAAACTTAGCAATAATGATGCATTAATCTGCCAATCAAGTGTGAAAGCTGGCTATGTGTATAGGCATAGTAAACACATATCATCATCATCCTCATTATCATTTATTTATATAGTGTCACTAATAGCGCAGCGCTGTACAGAGAACCCATTCACATCAGTCCCTACCCTATTGAGCTTACAGTCTAAATTCCTAATATAGACACACACTCACACACAGACAGAGAGGGAGAGACTAGGGTCAATTTTGATAGCAGCCAATTAACCTAACAGTATGTTTTTTGGAGTGTGGGAGGAAACCACAGCACCCGGAGGAAACCCACGCAAACACAGGAGAACATACAAACTTCACACAGATAAGGCCATTGTTGATATAAGTACTGGCTCTGCTTACCATTGTCCAGTCTAGTACATAACTGTATTAATGCTGTGAAATATTATTACTTTGAATGCCTTAAATATGCAAGAGCGCATTTGGGGTAAGTTTCTGCTAATAAAAGATATATGCACTTTTCTTGCCTACCCATACTATTTAATAACCACCAAAAATTAAGCAATATGTAAGCACTGCTTCCAGTTGAAATCAGTCTGTCTGTCTGTCTATCTATCTATCTATCTATCTATCTATCTATCTATCTATCTATCTATCTATCTTTCTATCTTTCTATCGGTCTGTCTATCTTTAAAACTGAAAGACATCCATTAAAAATACACAATGACAGCATATTTAGTGTGTAATTGATGCTAAAACACAATTCTCACTCTCCTAATATAGCTGATTTTTGACAATGAACTGCATTTTTCATGTGAAGCATTTGATGTCATAAAGATGTAAACCTCACAAAGCAATTCTGTCACTGGTCAGTTTGCTTGACAGACATCTGACTTTAAGGTACTAGCCAATGGAAACATGGTGACATGTAAATATGAAAGCACATTAGGACAAAATATGCAATAAGATAGAGGCAAAGGGAGATGGCTGCTGGGAATGTATTTCATTATCCCAGAACATCTTTAATCTAAGTATTAGTACTACGTTGATGTACTTTTGAAATTGGAGAGCTACTTTTTACTAAAAGTACATCTCCCTTATATAATTAAGTATAATGCAGACCTGCTCAAAAACTTAGTATAATTAAAGAAGGTCTTATGCCATAAATGATGATGATGAGAGCTGCTTATGTGAATGTCTATAGTGGTTTTCTCTACCAGTGTCACTGTATTAGACAACTGTTATCAAACTTAGCAATAATGATGCATA
>NW_027446693.1:0-47901 GCF_038048845.1 Mixophyes fleayi | reverse complement strand
TATCATGAATCATGAATCATGAATTGAATCATGAATCATGAATCATGAATCATGAATTAAATCATGATCCATAAATTGAATGATGAATTGAATCATGAATCATGAATCATGAATCATGAATCGAATCATGAATTATGAATCATAAATTGAATCATGAATCATGAATCTTGAATTGAATCTTGAATTGAATTATGAATCATGAATCAAGATTTGAATCATGAATCATGAATCATGAATCATGAATTGAATCATGAATCATGAATCATGAATTGAATCATGAATCATGAATCAAAAATTGAATCATGAATCAAAAATTGAATCATGAATCATGAATCATGAATCATGAATCATGAATCATGAATTGAATCATGAATCATGAATTGAATCATGAATCGAATCATGAATCATGAATTGAATCATGAATTGAATCATGAATCATGAATTGTATCATGAATCATGAATCAAATCATGAATCTTGAATCATGAATTAAATCATGAATTGAATCATGAATCATGAATCATGAATTGAATAATGAATCATGAATCATGAATTATGAATTGAATCATGAATCATGAATCATGAATCATGAATTGAATCATGAATCATGAATCATGAATTGAATCATGAATCATGAATTAAATCATGAATCATAAATTGAATGATGAATTGAATCATGAATCATGAATCATAAATTGAATCATGAATCATGAATCATGAATTGAATCATGAATCATGAATCATGAATCATGAATTGAATCATGAATCATGAATCATGAATTGAATCATGAATCATGAATCATGAATCATGAATTAAATCATGATCCATAAATTGAATGATGAATTGAATCATGAATCATGAATCATGAATCATAAATTGAACCATGAATTATGAATCATGAAGTGAATCATGATTTAATCATGAATCATGATTCATGAATTGAATCATGAATTGAATCATGAATTATAAATTAAATCATGAATCATGAATTGAATCATGAATTGAATCATGAATCATGAATCATGAATTGAATCATGAATCATGAATCATGAATCATAAATTGAATCATGAATCATGAATCATGAATCATGAATTGAATCATGAATCATGAATCATGAATTGAATCATGAATCGAATCATGAATTATGAATCATAAATTGAATCATGAATCATGAATCTTGAATTGAATCTTGAATTGAATTATGAATCATGAATCAAGATTTGAATCATGAATCATGAATCATGAATCATGAATTGAATCATGAATCATGAATCATGAATTGAATCATGAATCATGAATCAAAAATTGAATCATGAATCAAAAATTGAATCATAAATCATGAATCATGAATCATGAATCATGAATCATGAATTGAATCATGAATCATGAATTGAATCATGAATCATGAATCGAATCATGAATCTTGAATCATGAATTGAATCATGAATCATGAATTGAATAATGAATCATGAATCATGAATCAAATCATGAATCATGAGTCAAGAATAATGAATCGAATCATGAATCATGAATTGAATCATGAATCATGAATCATGAATTATGAATTGAATCATGAATCAAGAATCATGAATCATGAATTGAATCATGAATCATGAATCATGAATTGAATCATGAATCATGAATTAAATCATGAATCATAAATTGAATCATGAATCATGAATCATGAATCATGAATTGAATCATGAATCATGAATCATGAATTGAATCATGAATCATGAATTAAATCATGAATCATAAATTGAATGATGAATTGAATCATGAATCATGAATCATAAATTGAATCATGAATCATGAATCATGAATTGAATCATGAATCATGAATCATGAATTGAATCATGAATCATGAATCATGAATTGAATCATGAATCATGAATCATGAATCATGAATTAAATCATGATCCATAAATTGAATGATGAATTGAATCATGAATCATGAATCATGAATCATAAATTGAACCATGAATCATGAATCATGAAGTGAATCATGAATTTAATCATGAATCATGATTCATGAATTGAATCATGAATTGAATCATGAATTATAAATTAAATCATGAATCATGAATTGAATCATGAATTGAATCATGAATCATGAATCATGAATTGAATCATGAATCATGAATCATGAATCATAAATTGAATCATGAATCATGAATCATGAATCATGAATTGAATCATGAATCATGAATCATGAATCATGAATTAAATCATGATCCATAAATTGAATGATGAATTGAATCATGAATCATGAATCATGAATCATGAATCGAATCATGAATTATGAATCATAAATTGAATCATGATCATGAATCTTGAATTGAATCTTGAATTGAATTATGAATCATGAATCAAGATTTGAATCATGAATCATGAATCATGAATCATGAATTGAATCATGAATCATGAATCATGAATTGAATCATGAATCATGAATCAAAAATTGAATCATGAATCAAAAATTGAATCATGAATCATGAATCATGAATCATGAATCATGAATTGAATCATGAATCATGAATTGAATCATGAATCGAATCATGAATCATGAATTGAATCATGAATTGAATCATGAATCATGAATTGTATCATGAATCATGAATCAAATCATGAATCTTGAATCATGAATTAAATCATGAATTGAATCATGAATCATGAATCATGAATTGAATAATGAATCATGAATCATGAATTATGAATTGAATCATGAATCATGAATCATGAATCATGAATTGAATCATGAATCATGAATCATGAATTGAATCATGAATCATGAATTAAATCATGAATCATAAATTGAATGATGAATTGAATCATGAATCATGAATCATAAATTGAATCATGAATCATGAATCATGAATTGAATCATGAATCATGAATCATGAATCATGAATTGAATCATGAATCATGAATCATGAATTGAATCATGAATCATGAATCATGAATCATGAATTAAATCATGATCCATAAATTGAATGATGAATTGAATCATGAATCATGAATCATGAATCATAAATTGAACCATGAATTATGAATCATGAAGTGAATCATGAATTTAATCATGAATCATGATTCATGAATTGAATCATGAATTGAATCATGAATTATAAATTAAATCATGAATCATGAATTGAATCATGAATTGAATCATGAATCATGAATCATGAATTGAATCATGAATCATGAATCATGAATCATAAATTGAATCATGAATCATGAATCATGAATCATGAATTGAATCATGAATCATGAATCATGAATTGAATCATGAATCGAATCATGAATTATGAATCATAAATTGAATCATGAATCATGAATCTTGAATTGAATCTTGAATTGAATTATGAATCATGAATCAAGATTTGAATCATGAATCATGAATCATGAATCATGAATTGAATCATGAATCATGAATCATGAATTGAATCATGAATCATGAATCAAAAATTGAATCATGAATCAAAAATTGAATCATAAATCATGAATCATGAATCATGAATCATGAATCATGAATCATGAATTGAATCATGAATCATGAATTGAATCATGAATCATGAATCGAATCATGAATCATGAATTGAATCATGAATTGAATCATGAATCATGAATTATATCATGAATCATGAATCAAATCATGAATCTTGAATCATGAATTAAATCATGAATTGAATCATGAATCATGAATCATGAATTGAATAATGAATCATGAATCATGAATCAAATCATGAATCATGAGTCAAGAATAATGAATCGAATCATGAATCATGAATTGAATCATGAATCATGAATCATGAATTATGAATTGAATCATGAATCATGAATCATGAATCATGAATCATGAATTGAATCATGAATCATGAATCATGAATTGAATCATGAATCATGAATCATGAATCATGAATTAAATCATGAATCATAAATTGAATGATGAATTGAATCATGAATCATGAATCATAAATTGAATCATGAATCATGAATCATGAATTGAATCATAAATCATGAATCATGAATCATGAATTGAATCATGAATCATGAATCATGAATTGAATCATGAATCATGAATCATGAATCATGAATTAAAATCATGATCCATAAATTGAATGATGAATTGAATCATGAATCATGAATCATGAATCATAAATTGAACCATGAATCATGAATCATGAAGTGAATCATGAATTTAATCATGAATCATGATTCATGAATTGAATCATGAATTATAAATTAAATCATGAATCATGAATTGAATCATGAATTGAATCATGAATCATGAATCATGAATTGAATCATGAATCATGAATCATGAATCATGAATTGAATCATGAATCATGAATCATGAATTAAATCATGATCCATAAATTGAATGATGAATTGAATCATGAATCATGAATCATGAATCATAAATTGAACCATGAATCATGAATCATGAAGTGAATCATGAATTTAATCATGAATCATGATTCATGAATTGAATCATGAATTGAATCATGAATCATGAATCATGAATCATGAATTGAATCATGAATCATGAATCATGAATTGAATCATGAATCGAATCATGAATCATGAATCATAAATTGAATCATGAATCATGAATCTTGAATTGAATCTTGAATTGAATTATGAATCATGAATCAAGATTTGAATCATGAATCATGAATCATGAATCATGAATTGAATCATGAATCATGAATCATGAATTGAATCATGAATCATGAATCATGAATCATGAATTAAATCATGAATCATAAATTGAATGATGAATTGAATCATGAATCATGAATCATAAATTGAACCATGAATCATGAATCATGAAGTGAATCATGAATTTAATCATGAATCATGATTCATGAATTGAATCATGAATTGAATCATGAATTATAAATTAAATCATGAATCATGAATTGAATCATGAATTGAATCATGAATCATGAATCATGAATTGAATCATGAATCATGAATCATGAATCATAAATTGAATCATGAATCATGAATCATGAATCATGAATTGAATCATGAATCATGAATCATGAATTAAATCATGATCCATAAATTGAATGATGAATTGAATCATGAATCATGAATCATAAATCATAAATTGAACCATGAATCATGAATCATGAAGTGAATCATGAATTTAATCATGAATCATGATTCATGAATTGAATCATGAATCATGAATCATGAATCATGAATTGAATCATGAATCATGAATCATGAATTGAATCATGAATCATGAATCATGAATCATGAATTAAATCATGAATCATAAATTGAATGATGAATTGAATCATGAATCATGAATCATGAATCATAAATTGAACCATGAATCATGAATCATGAATTTAATCATGAATCATGATTCATGAATTGAATCATGAATTGAATCATGAATTATAAATTAAATCATGAATCATGAATTGAATCATGAATTGAATCATGAATCATGAATCATGAATTGAATCATGAATCATAAATGTAATCATGAATCATGAATCATGAATTGAATCATGAATCATGAATCATGAATTGAATCATGAATCGAATCATGAATCATGAATCATAAATTGAATCATGAATCATGAATCTTGAATTGAATCTTGAATTGAATTATGAATCATGAATCAAGATTTGAATCATGAATCATGAATCATGAATTATAAATTAAATCAAGAATCATGAATTGAATCATGAATTGAATCATGAATTGAATCATGAATCATGAATCATGAATCATAAATTGAATCATGAATCATGAATCATGAATCATGAATTGAATCATGAATCATGAATCATGAATTGAATCATGAATCGAATAATGAATCATGAATCATAAATTGAATCATGAATCATGAATCTTGAATTGAATCTTGAATTGAATTATGAATCATGAATCAAGATTTGAATCATGAATCATGAATCATGAATCATGAATTGAATCATGAATCATGAATCATGAATTGAATCATGAATCATGAATCATGAATCATGAATTAAATCATGAATCATAAATTGAATGATGAATTGAATCATGAATCATGAATCATGAATCATAAATTGAACCATGAATCATGAATCATGAATTTAATCATGAATCATGATTCATGAATTGAATCATGAATTGAATCATGAATTATAAATTAAATCATGAATCATGAATTGAATCATGAATTGAATCATGAATCATGAATCATGAATTGAATCATGAATCATAAATGTAATCATGAATCATGAATCATGAATTGAATCATGAATCATGAATCATGAATTGAATCATGAATCGAATCATGAATCATGAATCATAAATTGAATCATGAATCATGAATCTTGAATTGAATTTTGAATTGAATTATGAATCATGAATCAAGATTTGAATCATGAATCATGAATCATGAATCATAAATTGAATCATGAATCATGAATTGAATCATGAACTGAATCATAAATCATGAATTGAATCATGAATCATAAATCATGAATTGAATCATGAATCATGAATCGAATCATGAATCATGAATTGAATCATGAATCAAATCATGAATCATGAATCATGAATCATGAATCATGAATTGAATCATGATTCATGAATCATGAATTGAATCATGAATCAAGAATCATGAATCATGAATCATGAATCATGAATTGAATCATGAATCATGAATCGAATCACGAATCATGAATTGAATCATGAATCGAATCATGAATCATGAATCATGAATCATGAATCATAAATTGAATCATGAATTGAATCATGAATCATGAATCATAAATTGAACCATGAATCATGAATCATGAAGTGAATCATGAATTGAATCATGAATCATGATTCATGAATTGAATCATGAATCATGATTCATGAATTAAATCATGAATTGAATCATGAATCATGAATCATGAATCATGAATCATGCATCATAAATTGAACCATGAATCATGAATCATGAAGTGAATCATGAATTGAATCATGAATCATGATTCATGAATTGAATCATGATTGAATCATGAATTATAAATTAAATCATGAATCAAGAATTGAATCATGAATTGAATCCTGAATCATGAATCATGAATTGAATCATGAATCATGAATCATGAATCAGGAATTGAATCATGAATCATGAATCATGAATCATGAATCATGAATTGAATCATGAATCATGAATTGAATCATGAATCATGAATCATGAATTGAATCATGAATCAAAAATTTAATCATGAATCATGAATTGAATCATGAATCATGAATCATGAATCATGAATCTGAATCATGAATTGAATCATGAATCATGAATCATGAATTGAATCATGAATTAAATCATGAATCATGAATCATGAATTGAATCATGAATCATGAATTGAATCATGAATCATGAATCGAATCATGAATCATGAATTGAATCATGAATCGAATCATGAATCATGAATTGAATCATGAATTCATGAATTGAATCATGAATCATGAATCATGAATCATGAATTGAATAATGAATCATGAATCAAAAATTTAATCATGAATCATGAATTGAATCATGAATCATGAATCATGAATCATGAATCATGAATCATGAATTGAATCATGAATCATGAATCATGAATCTTGAGTCATGAATTGAATCATGAATCATGAATCATGAATTGAATAATGAATCATGAATCATGAATCAAATCATGAATCATGAGTCAAGAATAATGAATCGAATCATGAATCATGAATTGAATCATGAATCATGAATCATGAATTATGAATTGAATCATGAATTATGAATTGAATCATGAATCATAAATCATGAATCCTGAATCGAATCATGAATCATTAATCATGAATCGTGAATCATGAATCATGAATTGAATCATGAATCATGAATCATGAATTGAATCATAAATCATGAATCAAGAATCATGAATTGAATCATGAATCATGAATCATAAATTGAATCATAAATCATGAATTGAATCATGAGTCATGAATCTTGAATTGAATCATGAATTGAATTATGAATCATGAATCAAGAATTGAATCATGAATCATGAATCATGAATCATGAATCATGAAATGAATCATGAATTGAATCATGAATCATGAATTGAATCATGAATCATGAATTATGAATTGAATCATGAACCATGAATCGAATCATGAATCATGAATTGAATCATGAATCGAATCATGAATCATGAATCATGAATTGTATCATGAATCATGAATCGAATCATGAATCTTGAATCATGAATTGAATCATGAATCATGAATTGAATAATGAATCATAATTCATGAATCGAATCATGAATCATGACTCAAGAATCATGAATCAAATCATGAATCATGAATCATGAATAATGAATCATGAATTGAATCATGAATCATGAATCATGAATTGAATCATGAATCATGAATCATGAATCATGAATTATGAATTGAATCATGAATCATGAATCATGAATTGAATCATGAATCATGAATCTTGAATCATGAATCATGAATTGAATCATGAATCATGAATTGAATCATGAATCATGAATCATGAATCATGAATCATGAATCATGAATCATGAATCATGAATTGAATCATGAATCATGAATCATGAATCGAATCATGAATCATGAATTAAATCATGAATTGAATCATGAATCATGAATGATGAATCATGAATTGAATCATAAATTATGAACCATGAATCGAATCATGAATCATGAATTGAATCATGAATTGAATCATGAATCATGAATCTTGAATTGAATCTTGAATTGAATTATGAATCATGAATCAAGATTTGAATCATGAATCATGAATCATGAATTGAATCATGAATCATGAATCATGAATCATGAATTAAATCATGAATCATAAATTGAATGATGAATTGAATCATGAATCATGAATCATGAATCATAAATTGAACCATGAATCATGAATCATGAAGTGAATCATGAATTTAATCATGAATCATGATTCATGAATTGAATCATGAATCATGATTCATGAATTGAATCATGAATTGAATCATGAATTATAAATTAAATCATGAATCATGAATTGAATCATGAATTGAATCATGAATCATGAATTGAATCATGAATCATAAATGTAATCATGAATCATGAATTGAATCATGAATCATGAATCATGAATTGAATCATGAATCGAATCATGAATCATGAATCATAAATTGAATCATGAATCATGAATCTTGAATTGAATCTTGAATTGAATTATGAATCATGAATCAAGATTTGAATCATGAATCATGAATCATGAATCATAAATTGAATCATGAATCATAAATCATGAATTGAATCATGAACTGAATCATGAATCATGAATTGAATCATGAATCATAAATCATGAATCGAATCATGAATCATGAATCTAATCATGAATCATGAATCATGAATTGAATCATGAATCATGAATCATGAATTGAATCATGAATCAAGAATCATGAATCATGAATCATGAATCATGAATTGAATCATGAATCATGAATCGAATCATGAATCATGAATTGAATCATGAATCGAATCATGAATCATGAATCATGAATCATAAATTGAATCATGAATTGAATCATGAATCATGAATCATAAAATTGAACCATGAATCATGAATCATGAACTGAATCATGAATTGAATCATGAATCATGATTCATGAATTGAATCATGAATCATGATTCATGAATTGAATCATGAATTGAATCATGAATCATGAATCATGAATCATAAATTGAACCATGAATCATGAATCATGAAGTGAATCATGAATTGAATCATGAATCATGATTCATGAATTGAATCATGAATTGAATCATGAATTATAAATTAAATCATTTATCAAGAATTGAATCATGAATCATGAATCAAAAATTGAATCATGAATCAAAAATTGAATCATGAATCATGAATCATGAATCATGAATCATGATTTGAATCATGAATTGAATCATGAATTAAATCATGAATCATGAATCATGAATTGAATCATGAATCATGAATTGAATCATGAATCATGAATCGAATCATGAATCATGAATTGAATCATGAATTGAATCATGAATCATGAATTGTATCATGAATCATGAATCGAATCATGAATTTTGAATCATGAATTGAATCATGAATCATGAATAATGAATTGAATAATGAATCATGAATCATGAATCAAATCATGAATCATGAGTCAAGAATAATGAATCGAATCATGAATCATGAATTGAATCATGAATCATGAATCATGAATTATGAATTGAATCATGAATTATGAATTGAATCATGAATCATAAATCATGAATCCTGAATCGAATCATGAATCATTAATCATGAATCGTGAATCATGAATCATGAATTGAATCATGAATCATGAATCATGAATTGAATCATAAATCATGAATCATGAATCATGAATTGAATCATGAATCATGAATCATAAATTGAATCATGAATCATGAATTGAATCATGAATCATGAATCATGAATTGAATAATGAATCATGAATCATGAATTGAATCATGAACCATGAATCGATCATGAATCATGAATTGAATCATGAATCGAATCATGAATCATGAATCATGAATTGTATCATGAATCATGAATCGAATCATGAATCTTGAATCAAGAATTGAATCATGAATCATGAATTGAATAATGAATCATGAATCATGAATCGAATCATGAATCATGAGTCAAGAATCATGAATCGAATCATGAATCATGAATCATGAATAATGAATCATGAATTGAATCATGAATCATGAATCATGAATTGAATCATGAATCATGAATCATGAATTGAATCATGAATCATGAATCATGAATTGAATCATGAATCATGAATCTTGAATCATGAATCATGAATTGAATCATGAATCATGAATTGAATCATGAATCATGAATCATGAATCATGAATCATGAATCATGAATTGAATCATGAATCATGAATCATGAATCGAATCATGAATCATGAATCATGAATCATGAATTGAATCATGAATCATGAATCATGAATCATGAATCATGAATTGAATCATGAATCATGAATCATGAATTGAATCATGAATCATGAATCATGAATCATGAATCGAATCATGAATCATAAATCAAGAGTCATGAATCGAATCATGAATCATAAATCGAATCATGAATCATGAATCATGAATTGAATCATGATTTATGAATCATGAATCATGAAATAAATCCTGAATCATAAATTGAATCATGAATTCAATCATAAATCATGAATCATGAATCATAAATTGAACCATGAATCTTGAATCATGAAGTGAATCATGAAGTTATTCATGAATCATGAATCATGAATTTATTCATGAATCATGAATCATGAATCATGAATTGAATCATGAATCATAAATCATGAATCATAAATTAAACCATGAATCATGAATCATGAAGTGAGTCATGAATTGAATCATGAATCATGATTCATGAATTGAATCATGAATTGAATCATGAATCATGAATCATAAATTGAACCATGAATCATGAATCATGAAGTGAATCATGAATTGAATCATGAATCATGATTCATGAATTGAATAATGAATTGAATCATGAATTATAAATTAAATCATGAATCAAGAATTGAATCATGAATTGAATCATGAATCATGAATTGAATCATGAATCATGAATCATGAATCATGAATTGAATCATGAATTGAATCATGAATCATGAATCATGAATCATGAATTGAATCATGAATCATGAATCATAAATTGAATCATGAATCATGAATTGAATCATGAATCATGAATCATGAATCATGAATTCAATCATGAATCATTAATCATGAATTGAATCATGAATTGAATCATGAATCATGAATCATGAATTGAATCATGAATCATGAATCATGAATCATGAATCATGAATCAAATCATGAATCATGAATTGAATCATAAATCGAATCATGAATCATGAATTGTATCATGAATCATGAATCGAATCATGAATCTTGAATCATGAATTGAATCATGAATCATGAATCATGAATCATGAATCATGAATTGAATAATGAATCATGAATCATGAATCGAATCATGAATCATGAGTCAAGAATCATGAATCGAATCATGAATCATAAATTGAATCATGAATCATGAATCATGAATTATGAATTGAATCATGAATCATAAATCATGAATCCTGAATCGAATCATGAATCATTAATCATGAATCGTGAATCATGAATTATGAATTGAATCATGAATCATGAATCATGAATTGAATCATGAATCATGAATCATAAATTGAATCATGAATCATGAATCATGAATTGAATCATGAATTGAATCATGAATCATGAATCATGAATTGAATCATGATTCATGAATCTTGAATTGAATCATGAATTGAATTATGAATCATGAATGAATAATTGAATCATGAATCAGGAATCATGAATCATGAATCATAATTTGAATCATGAATCATGAATCATGAATTGAATCATGAATTGAATCATGAATCATGAATCATGAATTGAATCATGAATCATGAATCATGAATCCTGAATCGAATCATGAATCATGAATTGAATCATGAATCGAATCATGAATCATGAATTGAATAATGAATCATGAATCATGAATCGAATCATGAATCATGAGTCAAGAATCTTGAATCGAATCATGAATCATGAATTGAATCATGAATCATGAATCATGAATTATGAATTGAATCATGAATCATAAATCATGAATCCTGAATCGAATCATGAATCATTAATCATGAATCGTGAATCATGAATCATGAATTGAATCATGAATCATGAATCATGAATCATGAATTGAATAATGAATCATGAATCATGAGTCATGAATTGTATCATGAAACATGAATCGAATCATGAATCTTGAATCATGAATTGAATCATGAATCATAAATCATGAATTGAATAATGAATCATGAATCATGAATTGAATCATGAATCATGAATTATGAATTGAATCATGAATCATGAATCATGAATTGAATCATGAATCGAATCATGAATCATGAATTGAATCATGAATCATGAATTAAATCATGAATCATAAATCATGAATTGAATCATGAATCATGAATCATGAATCATGAATCATGAATCATGAATTGAATCATGAATCATGAATCGAATCATGAATCTTGAATCATGAATTGAATTGAATCATGAATCATGAATTGAATAATGAATCATGAATCATGAATCATGAATTGAATCATGAATCATGAATTAAATCATGAATCATAAATCATGAATTGAATCATGAATCATGAATCATGAATCATGAATCATGAATTGAATCATGAATCATGAATCGAATCATGAATCATGAATTGAATCATGAATCGAATCATGAATCATGAATCATGAATTGAATCATGAATCATGAATCGAATCATGAATCTTGAATTATGAATTGAATCATGAATCATGAATCATGAATCATGAATTGAATAATGAATCATGAATCATGAATCGAATCATGAATCATGAGTCAAAAATCATGAATCGAATCATGAATCTTGAATTGAATCATGAATCATGAATCATGAATCATGAATTGAATCATGATTTATGAATCATGAATCATGAATCGAATCATGAATCATAAATCAAGAATCATGAATCGAATCATAAATCATAAATCGAATCATAAATCATGAATCATGAATTGAATCATGATTTATGAATCATGAATCATGAATCGAATCATAAATCATGAATCATGAATCATGAATCATGAATTGAATCATGAATCATGAATCATGAATTGAATCATGAATCAAGAATCATGAATCATGAATCATGAATTGAATCATGAATCATGAATCATGAATTGAATCATGAATTATAAATTAAATCATGAATCATGAATTGAATCATGAATTGAATCATGAATCATGAATCATGAATCATGAATCATGAATTGAATCATGAATCATGAATCATGAATTGAATCATGAATCATGAATCATGAATTGAATCATGAATCGAATCATGAAACATGAATTGAATCATGAATCATGAATCATAAATTGAATGATGAATCATGAATTGAATCATGAATCGAATCATGAAACATGAATTGAATCATGAATCATGAATCATGAATTGAATCATGAATCATGAATTGAATCATGAATCGAATCATGAATCATGAATTGAATCATGAATCATGAATTAAATCATGAATCATAAATCATGAATTGAATCATGAATCATGAATCATGAATCATGAATCATGAATTGAATCATGAATCATGAATCGAATCATGAATCTTGAATCATGAATTGAATTGAATCATGAATCATGAATTGAATAATGAATCATGAATCATGAATCATGAATTGAATCATGAATCATGAATTATGAATTGAATCATGAATCATGAATCATGAATTGAATCATGAATCGAATCATGAATCATGAATTGAATCATGAATCATGAATTAAATCATGAATCATAAATCATGAATTGAATCATGAATCATGAATCATGAATCATGAATTGAATCATGAATCATGAATCGAATCATGAATCATGAATTGAATCATGAATCGAATCATGAATCATGAATCATGAATTGAATCATGAATCATGAATCGAATCATGAATCTTGAATTATGAATTAAATCATGAATCATGAATCATGAATCATGAATTGAATAATGAATCATGAATCATGAATCGAATCATGAATCATGAGTCAAAAATCATGAATCGAATCATGAATCTTGAATTGAATCATGAATCATGAATCATGAATCATGAATTGAATCATGATTTATGAATCATGAATCATGAATCGAATCATGAATCATAAATCAAGAATCATGAATCGAATCATGAATCATAAATCATGAATCATGAATTGAATCATGAATCATGAATCATGAATTGAATCATGAATCATGAATCATGAATCATGAATCATGAATTAAATCATGAATCATGAATCATGAATTGAATCATGAATCATGAATCATGAATCATAAATTGAATCATGAATCATGAATCATGAATTGAATCATAAATCATGAATCATGAATCATGAATTAAATCCTGAATCATAAATTGAACCATGAATCATGAATCATGAAGTGAATCATGAATTGAATCATGAATCATGAATCATAAATCCTGAATCATGAATCATGAATTGAATCATGAATCATGATTCATG
Organism: Mixophyes fleayi; assembly: GCF_038048845.1. Lineage (NCBI taxonomy): Eukaryota > Metazoa > Chordata > Amphibia > Anura > Limnodynastidae > Mixophyes > Mixophyes fleayi. The sequence goes on along the minus strand of NW_027446693.1, from coordinate 32,695 downwards.
AATCGAATCATGAATCATGAATCATGATTCATGAATCGAATCATGAATCATGAATTAAATCATGAATTGAATCATGAATCATGAATTGAATCATGAATCGAATCATGAATCATGAATCAAGAATCATGAATTGAATCATGAATCATGAATCATGAATCATAAATCATGAATCGAATCATGAATCATGAATCATGAATCATGAATCATGAATCATGAATCATGAATCATGAATTATGAATCTTAAATCTAATGATGAATCATGAATCATGAATCGAATCATGAATCATGAATCATGAATCATGAATTGAATAATGAATCATGAATCATGAATCATGAATCATGAATTGAATCATGAATCATGAATCATGAATCATGAATTGAATCATGAATCATGAATCGTGAATCGAATCATGAATCATGAATCAAGAATCATGAATCGAATCATGAATCATGAATCGAATCATGAATCATGAATCATGAATCATGAATCGAATCATGAATCATGAATCATGAATCATGAATTGAATCATGAATCATGAATCGAATCATGAATCATGAATCATGAATTGAATCATGAATCATGAATCATGAATCATGAATCATGAATTGAATCATGAATCATGAATCGAATTATGAATTGTATCATGAATCATGAATCGAATCATGAATCTTGTATCATGAATTGAATCATGAATCATGAATCATGAATTGAATAATGAATCATGAATCATGAATCATGAATTGAATCATGAATCATGAATTATGAATTGAATCATGAATCATGAATCATGAATTGAATCATGAATCAAATCATGAATCATGAATTGAATCATGAATCATGAATTAAATCATGAATCATAAATCATGAATTGAATCATGAATCATGAATCATGAGTTGAATCATGAATCATGAATCGAATCATGAATCATGAATTGAATCATGAATCATAAATCGAATCATGAATTGAATAATGAATCATGAATCATGAATCGAATCATGAATCATGAGTCAAAAATCATGAATCGAATCATGAATCTTGAATTGAATCATGAATCATGAATCATGACTCATGAATTGAATCATGAATCATGAATCATGAATCATGAATTGAATCATGAATCATGAATCGAATCATGAATCATGAATCAAGAATCATGAATCGAATCATAAATCATAAATCGAATCATGAATCATGAATCATGAATTGAATCATGATTTATGAATCATGAATCATGAGTCGAATCATGAATCATGAATCATGAATCATGAATCATGAATCATGAATTGAATCATGAATCATGAATCATGAATTGAATCATGAATCAAGAATCATGAATCATGAATCATGAATCATGAATCATGAATTGAATCATGAATCATGAATCATGAATTGAATCATGAATCATGAATTAAATCCTGAATCATAAACTGAATCATGAATTGAATCATGAATCATGAATTAAATCCTGAATCATAAATTGAATCATGAATTGAATCATGAATCATGAACCATGAATCATGAATTGAATCATGAATTATGAATTAAATCATGAATCATGAATTGAATCATGAATTGAATCATGAATCATGAATTTAATCATGAATCATGAATTGAATCATGAATCATGAATCATGAATTTAATCATGAATCATGAATTGAATCATGAATCATGAATCATGAATTGAATCATGAATCGAATCATGAAACATGAATTGAATCATGAATCTTGATTTATAAATTGAATCATGAATCATGAATTGAATCATGAATCATGAATCTTGAATTGAATCATGAATCATGAATCTTGAATTGAATCATGAATTGAATCATGGATTATGAATCATGAATTGAATCATGAATCATAAATCATGAATTGAATCATGAATCATGAATCGAATCATGAATCATGAATTGAATCATGAATCATGAATCATGAATTGAATCATAATTCATGAATCATGAATCGAATCATGAATCATGAATCAAGAATCATGAATCGAATCATGAATCATGAATCAAATCATGAATCATGAATTAAATCATGAATCATGAATCATGAATCATGAATCATAAATCATGAATCGAATCATGAATCATGAATCATGAATCATGAATCATGAATCATGAATCATGAATCATGAATTGAATCATGAATCATGAATCATGAATTGAATCATGAATCATGAATCATGAATTATGAATCTTAAATCGAATGATGAATCATGAATCATGAATCGAATCATGAATTGAATAATGAATCATGAATCATGAATCATGAATCATGAATCATGAATTATGAATTGAATCATTATTCATATATCATTATTCATGAATCATGAATTGAATCATGAATCATGAATCATGAATCATGAATTGAATCATGAATCATGAATCATGAATCGAATCATGAATCATGAATCAAGAATCATGAATCGAATCATGAATCATGAATCGAATCATGAATCATGAATCATGAATCATGAATCGAATCATGAATCATGAATCATGAATTGAATCATGAATCATGAATCGAATCATGAATCATGAATCATGAATTGAATCATGAATCATGAATCATGAATCATGAATTGAATCATGAATCATGAATCGAATCATGAATTGTATCATGAATCATGAATCGAATCATGAATCTTGTATCATGAATTGAATCATGAATCATGAATCATGAATTGAATAATGAATCATGAATCATGAATTGAATCATGAATCATGAATCATGAATCATCAATCATGAATCATGAATTGAATCATGAATCATGAATCGAATCATGAATCATGAATTGAATCATGAATCGAATCATGAATCTTGAATCATGAATTGAATCATAAATCATGAATCATGAATTGAATAATGAATCATGAATCATGAATCGAATCATGAATCATGAATTGAATCATGAATCATGAATCATGAATCATGAATCATGAATTGAATCATGAATCATGAATCAAGAATCATGAATTGAATCATGAATCATGAATCTAATCATGAATCTTGAATCATGAATTGAATCATGAATCATGAATCATGAATTGAATAATGAATCATGAATCATGAATCGAATCATGAATCATGAGTAAAAAATCATGAATCGAATGATGAATCATGAATTGAATCATGAATCATGCATCATGAATTATGAATTGAATCATGAATTGAATCATAAATCATGAATCATGAATCGAATCATGAATCATGAATCAAGAATCATGAATCGAATCATGAATCATGAATCGAATCATGAATCATGAATCATGAATTGAATCATGAATCATGAATCATGAATCATGAATCGAATCATGAAATATGAATCATGAATCATGAATTGAATCATGAATCATGAATCATGAATTGAATCATGAATCATGAATCATGAATCATGAATCATGAATTAAATCATGAATCATGAATCATGAATTGAATCATGAATCATGAATCATGAATCATGAATCATAAATTGAATCATAAATCATGAATCATGAATTGAATCATAAATCATGAATCATGAATCATGAATTAAATCCTGAATCATAAATTGAACCATGAATCATGAATCATGAAGTGAATCATGAATTGAATCATGAATCATGAATCATGAATCCTGAATCATGAATCATGAATTGAATCATGAATCATGATTCATGAATCGAATCATGAATCATGAATCATGATTCATGAATCGAATCATGAATCATGAATTAAATCATGAATTGAATCATGAATCATGAATCATGAATTGAATCATAATTCATGAATCATGAATCGAATCTAATGAATCATGAATCAAGAATCATAAATCGAATCATGAATCATGAATCAAATCATGAATCATGAATCATGAATTGAATCATGAATCATGAATCATGAATCATAAATCATGAATCGAATCATGAATCATGAATCATTAATCATGAATCATGAATCATGAATCATGAATCATGAATCATGAATTGAATCATGAATCATGAATCATGAATCATGAATTATGAATCTTAAATCGAATGATGAATCATGAATCATGAATCGAATCATGAATCATGAATCATGAATCATGAATTGAATAATGAATCATGAATCATGAATCATGAATCATGAATTGAATCATGAATCATGAATCATGAATCATGAATTGAATCATGAATCATGAATCGTGAATCGAATCATGAATCATGAATCAAGAATCATGAATCGAATCATGAATCATGAATCGAATCATGAATCATGAATCATGAATCATGAATCGAATCATGAATCATGAATCATGAATCATGAATTGAATCATGAATCATGAATCGAATCATGAATCATGAATCATGAATTGAATCATGAATCATGAATCATGAATCATGAATCATGAATTGAATCATGAATCATGAATCGAATTATGAATTGTATCATGAATCATGAATCGAATCATGAATCTTGTATCATGAATTGAATCATGAATCATGAATCATGAATCATGAATTGAATCATGAATCATGAATTATGAATTGAATCATGAATAATGAATCATGAATTGAATCATGAATCAAATCATGAATCATGAATTGAATCATGAATCATGAATTAAATCATGAATCATAAATCATGAATTGAATCATGAATCATGAATCATGAATCATGAATCATGAGTTGAATCATGAATCATGAATCGAATCATGAATCATGAATTGAATCATGAATCGAATCATGAATCATGAATCATGAATTGAATCATGAATCATGAATCGAATCATGAATCTTGAATCATGAATTGAATCATGAATCATGAATCATGAATCATGAATTGAATAATGAATCATGAATCATGAATCGAATCATGAATCATGAGTCAAAAATCATGAATCGAATCATGAATCTTGAATTGAATCATGAATCATGAATCATGACTCATGAATTGAATCATGAATCATGAATCATGAATCATGAATTGAATCATGAATCATGAATCGAATCATGAATCATAAATCAAGAATCATGAATCGAATCATGAATCATAAATCGAATCATGAATCATGAATTGAATCATGATTTATGAATCATGAATCATGAGTCGAATCATGAATCATGAATCATGAATCATGAATCATGAATTGAATCATGAATCATGAATCATGAATTGAATCATGAATCAAGAATCATGAATCATGAATCATGAATCATGAATCATGAATTGAATCATGAATCATGAATCATGAATTGAATCATGAATCATGAATTAAATCCTGAATCATAAACTGAATCATGAATTGAATCATGAATCATGAATTAAATCCTGAATCATAAATTGAATCATGAACTGAATCATGAATCATGAACCATGAATCATGAATTGAATCATGAATCATGAATCATGAAGTGAATCATGAATTAAATCATGAATCATGATTCATGAATTGAATCATGAATTGAATCATGAATTATAAATTAAATCATGAATCATGAATTGAATCATGAATTGAATCATGAATCATGAATTTAATCATGAATCATGAATTGAATCATGAATCATGAATCATGAATCATGAATTGAATCATGAATCATGAATTGAATCATGAATCATGAATCATGAATTGAATCATGAATCGAATCATGAAACATGAATTGAATCATGAATCTTGAATCATAAATTGAATCATGAATCATGAATTGAATCATGAATCATGAATCTTGAATTGAATCATGAATCATGAATCTTGAATTGAATCATGAATTGAATCATGGATTATGAATCATGAATTGAATCATGAATCATAAATCATGAATTGAATCATGAATCATGAATCGAATCATGAATCATGAATTGAATCATGAATCATGAATCAAATCATGAATCATGAATCATGAATTGAATCATGAATCATGAATCATGAATCATGAATCATAAATCATGAATCGAATCATGAATCATGAATCATGAATCATGAATCATGAATCATGAATTGAATCATGAATCATAAATCATGAATCGAATCATGAATCATGAATCATGAATTGAATCATGAATCATGAATCATGAATTGAATCATGAATCATGAATCATGAATCATGAATTATGAATCTTAAATCGAATGATGAATCATGAATCATGAATCGAATCATGAATCATGAATCATGAATTGAATAATGAATCATGAATCATGAATCATGAATCATGAATCATGAATCATGAATTATGAATTGAATCATTATTCATGAATCATTATTCATGAATCATGAATTGAATCATGAATCATGAATCATGAATTGAATCATGAATCATGAATCATGAATCGAATCATGAATCAAGAATCATGAATCGAATCATGAATCATGAATCGAATCATGAATCATGAATCATGAATCATGAATCGAATCATGAATCATGAATCATGAATTGAATCATGAATCATGAATCGAATCATGAATCATGAATCATGAATTGAATCATGAATCATGAATCATGAATCATGAATTGAATCATGAATCATGAATCGAATCATGAATTGTATCATGAATCATGAATCGAATCATGAATCTTGTATCATGAATTGAATCATGAATCATGAATCATGAATTGAATAATGAATCATGAATCATGAATCATGAATTGAATCATGAATCATGAATTATGAATTGAATCATGAATCATGAATCATGAATTGAATCATGAATCAAATCATGAATCATGAATTGAATCATGAATCATGAATTAAATCATGAATCATGAATCATGAGTTGAATCATGAATCATGAATCGAATCATGAATCATAAATTGAATCATGAATCGAATCATGAATCATGAATCATGAATTGAATCATGAATCATGAATCGAATCATGAATCATAAATCAAGAATCATGAATCGAATCATGAATCATAAATCGAATCATGAATCATGAATCATGAATTGAATCATGATTTATGAATCATGAATCATGAGTCGAATCATGAATCATAAATCGAATCATGAATCATGAATCATGAATTGAATCATGAATCATGAATCATGAATTGAATCATGAATCAAGAATCATGAATCATGAATCATGAATCATGAATCATGAATTGAATCATGAATCATGAATTAAATTCTGAATCATAAACTGAATCATGAATTGAATCATGAATCATGAATTAAATCCTGAATCATAAATTGAATCATGAATTGAATCATGAATCATGAACCATGAATCATGAATTGAATCATGAAGTGAATCATGAATTAAATCATGAATCATGATTCATGAATTGAATCATGAATTGAATCATGAATTATAAATTAAATTATGAATCATGAATTGAATCATGAATTGAATCATGAATCATGAATCATGAATTGAATCATGAATCATGAATCATGAATTGAATCATGAATCGAATCATGTAACATGAATTGAATCATGAATCTTGAATCATAAATTGAATCATGAATCATGAATTGAATCATGAATCATGAATCTTGAATTGAATCATGAATCATGAATCTTGAATTGAATCATGAATTGAATAATGAATCATGAATCATGAATCGAATCATGAATCATGAGTCAAGAATCATGAATCGAATCATGAATCATGAATCATGAATCATGAATTGTATCATGAATCATGAATAGAATCATGAATCTTGAATCATGAATTGAATCATGAATCATGAATCATGAATCATGAATTGAATAATGAATCATGAATCATGAATTGAATCATGAATCATGAGTCAAGAATCATGAATCGAATCATGAATCATGAATCATGAATTATGAATCATGAATTGAATCATGAATCATAAATCATGACTCATGAATTGAATCATGAATCATGAATCATGAATTGAATCATGAATGATGAATCTTGAATCATGAATCATGAATTGAATCATGAATCATGAAGTGAATCATGAATCATAAATTGAATCATGAATCATGAATCATGAATCATGAATCCTGAATCATGAATCATGAATTGAATCATGAATCATGAATCATGAATTGAATCATGAATTGAATCATGAATCATGAATCATGAATCATGAATTGAATCATAATTCATGAATCATGAATCGAATCATGAATCATAAATCAAGAATCATGAATCGAATCATGAATCATGAATCAAATCATGAATCATGAATCATGAATTGAATCATGAATCATGAATCATGAATCATGAATAATAAATCATGAATCGAATCATGAATCATGTATCATGAATCATGAATCATGAATCATGAATTGAATCATGAATCATGAATCATGAATCATGAATTATGAATCTTAAATCGAATGATGAATCATGAATCATGAATCGAATCATGAATCAGGAATCATGAATCATGAATTGAATCATGAATCATGAATCATAAATTATGAATCTTAAATCGAATGATGAATCATGAATCATGAATCATGAATTATGAATTGAATCATTAATCATGAATCATGAATTGAATCATGAATCATGAATCATGAATCATGAATCATGAATTGAATCATGAATCATAAATCATGAATCGTATCATGAATCATGAATCAAGAATCATGAATCGAATCATGAATCATGAATCGAATCATAAATCATGAATCATGAATTGAATCATGAATCATGAATCATGAATCATGAATCATGAATCATGAATTGAATCATGAATCATGAATTGAATCATGAATCATGAATCGAATCATGAATCATGAATCATGAATTGAATCATGAATCATGAATCATGAATCATCAATCATGAATCATGAATTGAATCATGAATCATGAATCGAATCATGAATCATGAATTGAATCATGAATCGAATCATGAATCATGAATCATGAATTGTATCATGAATCATGAATTAAATAATGAATCATGAATCATGAATCATGAATCATGAATCATGAATCGAATCATGAATCATGAATCATGAATCATGAATTGAATCATGAATCATGAATCATGAATCGAATCATGAATCATGAATCAAAAATAATGAATTGAATCATGAATCATAAATCGAATCATGAATCTTGAATCATGAATTCAATCATGAATCATGAATCATGAATCATGAATTGAATAATGAATCATGAATCGAATCATGAATCATGAGTAAAAAATCATGAATCAAATGATGAATCATGAATTGAATCATGAATCATGAATCATGAATTATGAATTGAATCATGAATTGAATCATAAATCATGAATCATGAATCGAATCATGAATCATAAATCAAGAATCATGAATCGAATCATGAATCATGAATCGAATCATGAATCATGAATCATGAATTGAATCATGAATCATGAATCATGAATTGAATCATGAATCATGAATCATGAATTGAATCATGAATCATGAATCATGAATTGAATCATGAATCATGAATCATGAATTGAATCATGAATCATGAATCATGAAACATGAATTGAATCATGAATCATAATTCATGAATCATGAATCATGAATTGAATCATGAATCATGAATCATGAATTGAATCATGAATCATGAATCATGAATTGAATCATGAATCATGAATCATGAATCATGAATTAAATCCTGAATCATAAATTGAATTATGAATTGAATCATGAATCATGAATCATGAATCATAAATTGAACCATGAATCATGAATCATGAAGTGAATCATGAATTGAATCATGAATCATGATTCATGAATTGAATCATGAATTGAATCATGAATTATAAATTAAATCATGAATCATGAATTGAATCATGAATTGAATCATGAATCATGAATCATGAATTGAATCATGAATCATGAATCATGAATTGAATCATGAATCATGAATCATGAATTGAATCATGAATCATGAATCATGAATTGAATCATGAATTGAATCATGAATCATGAATTGAATCATGAATCATGAATCATAAATTGAATCATGAATCATGAATCATGAATCATGAATTAAATCATGAATCATGAATCATGAATTGAATCATGAATCATGAATCATGAATCATGAATCATAAATTGAATCATGAATCATGAATCATGAATCATGAATTAAATCATGAATCATGAATCATGAATTGAATCATGAATCATGAATCATGAATCATGAATCATAAATTGAATCATGAATCATGAATTAAATCCTGAATCATAAATTGAACCATGAATCATGAATCATGAAGTGAATCATGAATTGAATCATGAATCATGAATCATGAATTGAACCATGAATCATGAATCATGAATCATGAATTGAATCATGAATCATGAATCATGAATTGAATCATGAATCATGAATCATGAATTGAATCATGAATCGAATCATGAATCATGAATTGAATAATGAATCATGAATCATAAATTCAATCATGAATCATAAATTCAATCATGAATCATGAATCATGAATCATAAATTGAATCATGAGTCATGAATCTTGAATTGAATCATGAATTGAATTATGAATCATGAATCAAGAATTGAATCATGAATCATGAATCATGAATCATAAAATGAATCATGAATCATGAATTGAATCATGAATTGAATCATGATTGAATCATGAACCATGAATCGAATCATGAATCATGAATCATGAATTGAACAATGAATCATGAATCATGAATTGTATCATGAATCATGAATCGAATCATGAATCTTGAATCATGAATTGAATCATGAATCATGAATCATGAATTGAATAATGAATCATGAATCATGAATCGAATCATAATTCATGAGTCAAGAATCATGAATCGAATCATGAATCTTGAATCATGAATCATGAATTGAATAATGAATCATGAATCATGAATTGAATCATGAATCATAAATTGAATCATGAATCATGAATCATGAATTGAATAATGAATCATGAATCATGAATTGAATCATGAATCATGAATCTTGAATCATGAATCATGAATTGAATCATGAATCATAAATTGAATCATGAATCATGAATCATGAATCATAAATCCTGGATCATGAATCATGAATTGAATCATGAATCATGAATCATGAATCATGAATCATGAATCATGAATCGAATCATGAATCATGAATTAAATCATGAATTGAATCATAATTCATGAATCATGAATCGAATCATGAATGATGAATCAAGAATCATGAATCGAATCATGAATCATGAATCAAATCATGAATCGAATCATGAATCATGAATCATGAATCATAAATCATGAATCGAATCATGAATCATGAATCATGAATCATGAATTGAATCATGAATTGAATCATGAATCATGAATCATGAATCATGAATCATGAATCATGAATTATGAATCTTAAATCGAATGATGAATCATGAATCATGAATCGAATCATGAATCATGAATCATGAATCATGAATTGAATCATGAATCAAATCACGAATCATGAATTGAATCATGAATCATGAATCATAAATCATGAATCGAATCATGAATCATGAATCATGATTTGAATCATGAATCATGAATCATGATTTGAATCATGAATCATGAATCATGAATCATGAATCATGAATTATGAATCTTAAATCGAATGATGAATCATGAATCATGAATCGAATCATGAATCATGAATCATGAATCATGAATCATGAATTGAATCATGAATCATGAATCATGAATTGAATCATGAATCATGAATCATTAATCATGAATCATGAATTATGAATCTTAAATCGAATGATGAATCATGAATCATGAATCATGAATTGAATCATGAATCATGAATCATTAATCATGAATCATGAATTATGAATCTTAAATCGAATGATGAATCATGAATCATGAATCGAATCATGAATCATGAATCATGAATCATGAATTGAATCATGAATCATGAATCATGAATCATGAATCATGAATTGAATCATGAATCATGAATCATGAATCATGAATCATGAATCATGAATCATGAATTGAATCATGAATCATGAATCATGAATTATGAATTAAATCATTATTCATGAATCATTATTCATGAATCATGAATTGAATCATGAATCATGAATCATGAATCATGAATCATGAATTGAATCATGAATCATGAATCATTAATCGAATCATGAATCATGAATCAAGAATCATGAATCGAATCATGAATCATGAATCGAATCATGAATCATGAATCATGAATTGAATCATGAATCATGAATCATGAATCGAATCATGAATCATGAATCATGAATACATGAATCATGAATTGAATCATGAATCATGAATCGAATCATGAATCATGAATCATGAATTGAATCATGAATCATGAATCATGAATCATGAGTCATGAATCATGAATTGAATCATGAATCATGAATCGAATCATGAATTGTATCATGAATCATGAATCGAATCATGAATCTTGTATCATGAATTGAATCATGAATCATGAATCATGAATCATGAATTGAATAATGAATCATGAATCATGAATCATAAAATGAATCATGAATCATGAATTATGAATTGAATCATTAATCATGAATCATGAATTGAATCATGAATCGAATCATGAATCATGAATTGAATCATGAATCATGAATTAAATCATGAATCATAAATCATGAATTGAATCATGAATCATGAATCATGAATCATGAGTTGAATCATGAATCATGAATCGAATCATGAATCATGAATTGAATCATGAATCGAATCATGAATTGAATAATGAATCATGAATCATGAATTGAATCATGAATCATGAATCTTGAATCATGAATCATGAATTGAATCATGAATCATGAATCATAAATTGAATCATGAATCATGAATCATGAATTGAATCATGAATCATGAATCGAATCATGAATTGAATAATGAATCATGAATCATGAATTGAATCATGAATCATGAATCTTGATTCATGAATCATGAATTGAATCATGAATCATGAATCATAAATTGAATCATGAATCATGAATCATGAATTGAATAATGAATCATGAATTGAATCATGAATCATTAATCTTGAATCATGAATCATAAATTGAATCATGAATCATGAATCTTGAATCATGAATCATAAATTGAATCATGAATCATGAATCATGAATCATGAATCATGAATCCTGAATCATGAATCATGAATTGAATCATGAGTCATGAATCATGAATCGAATCATGAATCATGAATTAAATCATGAATTGAATCATGAATCATGAATCATGAATTGAATCATAATTCATGAATCATGAATCGAATCATGAATCATGAATCAAGAATCATGAATCGAATCATGAATCATGAATCAAATCATGAATCATGAATCATGAATTGAATCATGAATCATGAATCATGAATCATGAATCATAAATCATGAATCGAATCATGAATCATGAATCATGAATCATAAATCATGAATCATGAAATGAATCATGAATCATGAATCATGAATTGAATCATGAATCATGAATCATGAATTGAATCATGAATCATGAATCATGAATCATGAATTATGAATCTTAAATCGAATGATGAATCATGAATCATGAATCGAATCATGAATCATGAATCATGAATCATGAATTGAATCATGAATCATGAATCATGAATCATGAATCATGAATCATGAATTGAATCATGAATCATGAATCATGAATTATGAATTGAATCATTATTCATGAATCATTATTCATGAATCATGAATTGAATCATGAATCATAAATCATGAATCATGAATCATGAATTGAATCATGAATCATGAATCATGAATCGAATCATGAATCATGAATCAAGAATCATGAATCGAATCATGAATCATGAATCGAATCATGAATCATGAATCATGAATTGAATCATGAATCATGAATCATGAATCGAATCATGAATCATGAATCATGAATCATGAATCATGAATCATGAATTGAATCATGAATCATGAATCGAATCATGAATCATGAATCATGAATTGAATCATGCATCATGAATCATGAATCATGAATCATGAATTGAATCATGAATCATGAATCGAATCATGAATTGTATCATGAATCATGAATCGAATCATGAATCATGAATCATAAATCATGAATTGAATAATGAATCATGAATCATGAATCATAAATTGAATCATGAATCATGAATTATGAATTGAATCATGAATCATGAATCATGAATTGAATCATGAATCGAATCATGAATCATGAATTGAATCATGAATCATGAATTAAATCATGAATCATAAATCATGAATTGAATCATGAATCATGAATCATGAATCATGAGTTGAATCATGAATCATGAATCGAATCATGAATCATGAATTGAATCATGAATCGAATCATGAATCATGAATCATGAATTGAATCATGAATCATGAATCGAATCATGAATCTTGAATCATGAATTGAATCATGAATCATGAATCATGAATCATGAATTGAATAATGAATCATGAATCATGAATCGAATCATGAATCATGAGTCAAAAATCATGAATCTTGAATTGAATCATGAATCATGAACCATGACTCATGAATTGAATCATGAATCATGAATCATGAATCATGAATTGAATCATGAATCATGAATCGAATCATGAATCATGAATCATAAATTGAATCATGATTTATGAATCATGAATCATGAGTCGAATCATGAATCATGAATCATGAATCATGAATCATGAATCATGAATTGAATCATGAATCATGAATCATGAATTGAATCATGAATCATGAATCATGAATTGAATCATGAATCATGAATTAAATCCTGAATCATAAATTGAATCATGAATTAAATCATGAATCATGAATTAAATCCTGAATCATAAATTGAATCATGAATCATGAACCATGAATCATGAATTGAATCATGAATCATGAATCATGAAGTGAATCATGAATTAAATCATGAATCATGATTCATGAATTAAATCATGAATTGAATCATGAATTATAAATTAAATCATGAATCATGAATTGAATCATGAATTGAATCATGAATCATGAATTGAATCATGAATCATGAATTGAATCATGAATCATGAATCATGAATCATGAATCGAATCATGAATCATGAATCATGAATTGAATCATGAATCATGAATCATGAATCGAATCATGAAACATGAATTGAAACATGAATAATGAATCATAAATTGAATCATAAATCATGAATTGAATCATGAATCGAATCATGAAACATGAATTGAATCATGAATCATGAATCATGAATTGAATCATGAATCATGAATCTTGAATTGAATCATGAATTGAATCATGGATTATGAATCATGAATTGAATCATGAATCATAAATCATGAATTAAATCATGAATCATGAATCGAATCATGAATCATGAATTGAATCATGAATCGAATCATGAATCATGAATTGTATCATGAATCATGAATCGAATCATGAATCTTGAATCATGAATTGAATCATGAATCATGAATCATGAATCATGAATTAAATAATGAATCATGAATAATGAATCGAATCATGAATCATGAGTCAAGAATCATGAATCGAATCATGAATCATGAATTGAATCATGAATCATGAATCATGAATTATGAATTGAATCATGAATCATGAATCATGAATTGAATCATGCATCATGAATCAAGAATCATGAATCGAATCATGAATCATGAATCAAATCATGAATCATGAATCATGAATTGAATCATGAATCATGAATCATGAATCATGAATCGAATCATGAATCATGAATCATGAATTGTGAATCATGAATCATGAATCATGAATTTAATCATGAATCATGAATTTTATCATGAATCATGAATCATGAATCATGAATTTTATCATGAATCATGAATCATGAATTTTATCATGAATCATGAATCATGAATCATGAATTGAATCATGAATCATGAATCATGAATTGAATCATGAATCATGAATCATGAATTGAATCATGAATCATGAATCATGAATTGAATAATGAATCATGAATCATGAATCGAATCATGAATCATGAATCATGAATTGAATCATGAATAATGAATCATGAATAGAATCATGAATCATGAATCATGAATCATCAATCATCAATCATCAATCATGAATCATGAATTGAATCATGAATCATGAATCGAATCATGAATCATGAATTGAATCATGAATCGAATCATGAATCATGAATCATGAATTGTATCATGAATCATGAATCGAATCATGAATCTTGAATCATGAATTGAATCATGAATCATGAATCATGAATCATGAATTGAATAATGAATCATGAATCATGAATTGAATCATGAATCATGAATCATGAATCATGAATTGAATCATGAATCATGAATCATGAATCATGAATCGAATCATGAATCATGAATCTAGAATCATGAATTGAATCATGAATCATGAATCGAATCATGAATCATGAATCGAATCATGAATCTTGAATCATAATTTGAATCATGAATCATGAATCATGAATCATGAATTGAATAATGAATCATGTATCATGAATCGAATCATTATTCATGAGTAAAAAATCATGAATCGAATGATGAATCATGAATTTAATCATGAATCATGAATCATGAATTATGAATTGAATCATGAATTGAATCATAAATCATGAATCATGAATCGAATCATGAATCATGAATCAAGAATCATGAATCGAATCATGAATCATGAATCGAATAATGAATCATGAATCATGAATTGAATCATGAATCATGAATCATGAATCATGAATCGAATCATGAATCATGAATCATGAATCATGAATCATGAATTGAATCATGAATCATGAATCATGAATTGAATCATGAATCATGAATCATGAATCATGAATCATGAATCATGAAATAAATCATGAATCATGAATCATGAATTGAATCATGAATTGAATCATGAATTATAAATTAAATCATGAATCATAAATTGAATCATGAATTGAATCATGAATCATGAATTGAATCATGAATCATGAATCATGAATTGTATCATGAATCATGAATCGAATCATGAATCTTGAATTAAGAATTGAATCATGAATCATGAATCATGAATCATGAATTGAATAATGAATCATGAATCATGAATCGAATCATGAATCATGAGTCAAGAATCATGAATCGAATCATGAATCATGAATCATGAATTATGAATCATGAATTGAATCATAAATCATGAATCATGAATCGAATCATGAATCATGAATCAAGAATCATGAATCGAATCATGAATCATGAATCGAATAATGAATCATGAATCATGAATCATGAATCGAATAATGAATCATGAATCATGAATCGAATCATGAATCATGAATCATGAATCATGAATCATGGATTGAATCATGAATCATGAATCATGAATTGAATCATGAATCATGAATCATGAATCATGAATCATGAATTAAATCATGAATCATGAATCATGAATTGAATCATGAATCATGATTCATGAATTGAATCATGAATTGAATCATAAATCATGATTCATGAATTGAATCATGAATTGAATCATGAATTATAAATTAAATCATGAATCATAAATTGAATCATGAATTGAATCATGAATCATGAATTGAATCATGAATCATGAATCATGAATCATGAATTGAATCATGAGTCATGAATCTTGAATTGAATCATGAATTGAATTATGAATCATGAATCAAGAATTGAATCATGAATCATGAATCATAAAATGAATCATGAATTATGAATTGAATCATGAATTGAATCATGAATCATGAATCATGAATTGAATCATGAACCATGAATCGAATCATGAATCATGAATCATGAATCATGAATTGAATAATGAATCATGAATCATAGATTGTATCATGAATCATGAATCCAATCATGAATCTTGAATCATGAATTGAATCATGAATCATGAATCATGAATTGAATAATGAATCATGAATCATGAATCGAATCATGAATCATGAGTCAAGAATCATGAATCGAATCATGAATCATGAATCATGAATCATGAATCATGAATTGTATCATGAATCATGAATCGAATCATGAATCTTGAATCATGAATTGAATCTTGAATCATGAATTGAATAATGAATCATGAATCATGAATTGAATAATGAATCATGAATCATGAATCGAATCATGAATCATGAGTCAAGAATCATGAATCGAATCATGAATCATGAATCATGAATTATGAATCATGAATTGAATCATGAATCATGAATTGAATCATGAATCATGAATCTTGAATTGAATCATGAATCATGAATCTTGAATCATGAATCATGAATTGAATCATGAATCATGAAGTGAATCATGAATCATGAATTGAATCATGAATATTGAAGTGAATCATGAATCATAATTTGAATCATGAATCATGAATCATGAATCATGAATCCTGAATCATGAATCATGAATTGAATCATGAATCATGAATCATAAATCGAATCATGAATCATGAATTGAATCATGAATTGAATCATGAATCATGAATCATGAATTGAATCATAATTCATAAATCATGAATCGAATCATGAATCATAAATCAAGAATCATGAATCGAATCATGAATCATGAATCAAATCATGAATCATGAATCATGAATTGAATCATGAATCATGAATCATGTATCATGAATCATGAATCATGAATTGAATCATGAATCATGAATCATGAATCATGAATTGAATCATGAATCATGAATCATGAATTGAATCATGAATCATGAATCATGAATTATGAATTGAATCATTAATCATGAATCATGAATTGAATCATGAATCATGAATCATGAATCATGAATCATGAATTGAATCATGAATCATAAATCATGAATCAAATCATGAATCATGAATCAAGAATCATGAATCGAAACATGAATCATGAATCGAATCATGAATCATGAATCATGAATTGAATCATGAATCATGAATCATGAATCGAATCATGAATCATGAATCATGAATCATGAATTGAATCATGAATCATGAATTGAATCATGAATCATGAATTGAATCATGAATCATGAATTGAATCATGAATCATGAATCATGAATCATCAATCATGAATCATGAATTGAATCATGAATCATGAATCGAATCATGAATCATGAATTGAATCATGAATCGAATCATGAATCATGAATTGTATCATGAATCATGAATCGAATCATGAATTTTGAATCATGAATTGAATCATGAATCATGAATCATGAATCATGAATTAAATAATGAATCATGAATCATGAATCGAATCATGAATCATGAATTGAATCATGAATCATGAATCATGAATTGAATCATAAATCATGAATCATGAATCATGAATCATGAATTGAATCATGAATCATGAATCATGAATCGAATCATGAATCATGAATCAAGAATAATGAATTGAATCATGAATCATGAATCGAATCATGAATATTGAATCATGAATTCAATCATGAATCATGAATCATGAATCATGAATTGAATAATGAATCATGAATCATGAATCGAATCATGAATCATGAGTAAAAAATCATGAATCGAATGATGAATCATGAAATGAATCATGAATCATGAATCATGAATTATGAATTGAATCATGAATTGAATCATAAATCATGAATCATGAATCGAATCATGAATCATAAATCAAGAATCATGAATCGAATCATGAATCATGAATCATGAATTGAATCATGAATCATGAATCATGAATTGAATCATGAATCATGAATCATGAATTGAATCATGAATCATGAATCATGAATTGAATCATGAATCATGAATCATGAATCATGAAACATGAATTGAATCATGAATCATGAATCATGAATTGAATCATGAATTGAATCATGAATCATGAATCATGAATCATGAAACATGAATTGAATCATGAATCATGAATTGAATCATGAATCATGAATCATAATTCATGAATCATGAATCATGAATTGAATCATGAATCATGAATCATGAATTGAATCATGAATCATGAATCATGAATCATAAATTGAACCATGAATCATGAATCATGAAGTGAATCATGAATTGAATCATGAATCATGATTCATGAATTGAATCATGAATTGAATCATGAATTATAAATTAAATCATGAATCATGAATTGAATCATGAATTGAATCATCAATCATGAATCATGAATTGAATCATGATTCATGAATCATGAATTGAATCATGAATCATGAATCATGACTCATGAATCATGAATCATAAATTGAATCATGAATTGAATCATGAATCATGAATCAAGATTTATGAATTGAATCATGAGTCATGAATCTTGAATTGAATCATGAATTGAATTATGAATCATGAATCAATAATTGAATCATGAATCATGAATCATGAATCATGAATCATGAATTGAATCATGAATTGAATCATGAATCATGAATCATGAATTGAATCATGAATCATGAATCATGAATTGAATCATGAACCATGAATCGAATCATGAATCATGAATTGAATCATGAATCGAATCATGAATCATGAATCATGAATTGTATCATGAATCATGAATCGAATCATGAATCTTGAATCATGAATTGAATCATGAATCATGAATCATGAATCATGAATCATGAATTGAATAATGAATCATGAATCATGAATCGAATCATGAATCATGAGTCAAGAATCGTGAATCGAATCATGAATCATGAATCATGAATCATGAATTATGAATCATGAATTGAATCATGAATCATGAATCATGAATTGAATAATGAATCATGAATCATGAATCATGAATCATGAATTGAATCATGAATCATAAATCTTGAATCATGAATCATGAATTGAATCATGAATCATGAATTGAATCATGAATCATGAATTGAATCATGAATCATGAATTGAATCATGAATCATGAATCATGAATCATGAATTGAATCATGAATCCTGAATCATGAATCATGAATCGAATCATGAATCATGAATCAAGAATCATGAATCGAATCATAATTCATGAATCA
Source organism: Mixophyes fleayi (assembly GCF_038048845.1). Taxonomy (NCBI): domain Eukaryota; kingdom Metazoa; phylum Chordata; class Amphibia; order Anura; family Limnodynastidae; genus Mixophyes; species Mixophyes fleayi. The sequence goes on along the minus strand of NW_027446693.1, from coordinate 11,784 downwards.
TGAATCATGAATCATGAATCATGAATCATGAATTGAATCATGAATCATGAATTAAATCCTGAATCATAAATTGAATCATGAATTAAATCATGAATCATGAATTAAATCCTGAATCATAAATTGAATCATGAATCATGAATCATAAAATGAATCATGAATTATGAATTGAATCATGAATTGAATCATGAATCATGAATCATGAATTGAATCATGAACCATGAATCGAATCATGAATCATGAATCATGAATCATGAATTGAATAATGAATCATGAATCATAGATTGTATCATGAATCATGAATCCAATCATGAATCTTGAATCATGAATTGAATCATGAATCATGAATCATGAATTGAATAATGAATCATGAATCATGAATCGAATCATGAATCATGAGTCAAGAATCATGAATCGAATCATGAATCATGAATCATGAATCATGAATCATGAATTGTATCATGAATCATGAATCGAATCATGAATCTTGAATCATGAATTGAATCTTGAATCATGAATTGAATAATGAATCATGAATCATGAATTGAATAATGAATCATGAATCATGAATCGAATCATGAATCATGAGTCAAGAATCATGAATCGAATCATGAATCATGAATCATGAATTATGAATCATGAATTGAATCATGAATCATGAATTGAATCATGAATCATGAATCTTGAATTGAATCATGAATCATGAATCTTGAATCATGAATCATGAATTGAATCATGAATCATGAAGTGAATCATGAATCATGAATTGAATCATGAATATTGAAGTGAATCATGAATCATAATTTGAATCATGAATCATGAATCATGAATCATGAATCATGAATCATGAATCCTGAATCATGAATCATGAATTGAATCATGAATCATGAATCATAAATCGAATCATGAATCATGAATTGAATCATGAATTGAATCATGAATCATGAATTGAATCATAATTCATAAATCATATATCGAATCATGAATCATAAATCAAGAATCATGAATCGAATCATGAATCATGAATCAAATCATGAATCATGAATCATGAATTGAATCATGAATCATGAATCATGAATCATGAATCATGAATCATGAATCATGAATCATGAATCATGAATCATGAATTGAATCATGAATCATGAATTATGAATTGAATCATTAATCATGAATCATGAATTGAATCATGAATCATGAATCATGAATCATGAATCATGAATTGAATCATGAATCATAAATCATGAATCAAATCATGAATCATGAATCAAGAATCATGAATCGAATCATGAATCATGAATCGAATCATGAATCATGAATCATGAATTGAATCATGAATCATGAATCATGAATCGAATCATGAATCATGAATCATGAATCATGAATTGAATCATGAATCATGAATTGAATCATGAATCATGAATTGAATCATGAATCATGAATCATGAATCATCAATCATGAATCATGAATTGAATCATGAATCATGAATCGAATCATGAATCATGAATTGAATCATGAATCGAATCATGAATCATGAATTGTATCATGAATCATGAATCAAATCATGAATTTTGAATCATGAATTGAATCATGAATCATGAATCATGAATCATGAATTAAATAATGAATCATGAATCATGAATCGAATCATGAATCATGAATTGAATCATGAATCATGAATCATGAATTGAATCATAAATCATGAATCATGAATCATGAATCATGAATTGAATCATGAATCATGAATCATGAATCGAATCATGAATCATGAATCAAGAATAATGAATTGAATCATGAATCATGAATCGAATCATGAATCTTGAATCATGAATTCAATCATGAATCATGAATCATGAATCATGAATTGAATAATGAATCATGAATCATGAATCGAATCATGAATCATGAGTAAAAAATCATGAATCGAATGATGAATCATGAATTGAATCATGAATCATGAATCATGAATTATGAATTGAATCATGAATTGAATCATAAATCATGAATCATGAATCGAATCATGAATCATAAATCAAGAATCATGAATCGAATCATGAATCATGAATCATGAATTGAATCATGAATCATGAATCATGAATTGAATCATGAATCATGAATCATGAATTGAATCATGAATCATGAATCATGAATTGAATCATGAATCATGAATCATGGATCATGAAACATGAATTGAATCATGAATCATGAATCATGAATTGAATCATGAATTGAATCATGAATCATGAATCATGAATCATGAAACATGAATTGAATCATGAATCATGAATCATGAATTGAATCATGAATCATGAATCATAATTCATGAATCATGAATCATGAAATGAATCATGAATCATGAATTGAATCATGAATGATGAATCATGAATCATAAATTGAACCATGAATCATGAATCATGAAGTGAATCATGAATTGAATCATGAATCATGATTCATGAATTGAATCATGAATTGAATCATGAATTATAAATTAAATCATGAATCATGAATTGAATCATGAATTGAATCATCAATCATGAATCATGAATTGAATCATGATTCATGAATCATGAATTGAATCATGAATCATGAATCATGACTCATGAATCATGAATCATAAATTGAATCATGAATTGAATCATGAATCATGAATCAAGATTTATGAATTGAATCATGAGTCATGAATCTTGAATTGAATCATGAATTGAATTATGAATCATGAATCAATAATTGAATCATGAATCATGAATCATGAATCATGAATCATGAATTGAATCATGAATTGAATCATGAATCATGAATCATGAATTGAATCATGAATCATGAATCATGAATTGAATCATGAACCATGAATCGAATCATGAATCATGAATTGAATCATGAATCGAATCATGAATCATGAATCATGAATTGTATCATGAATCATGAATCGAATCATGAATCTTGAATCATGAATTGAATAATGAATCATGAATCATGAATCGAATCATGAATCATGAGTCAAGAATCGTGAATCGAATCATGAATCATGAATCATGAATCATGAATTATGAATCATGAATTGAATCATGAATCATGAATCATGAATTGAATAATGAATCATGAATCATGAATCATGAATCATGAATTGAATCATGAATCATAAATCTTGAATCATGAATCATGAATTGAATCATGAATCATGAATTGAATCATGAATCATGAATCATGAATTGAATCATGAATCATGAATTGAATCATGAATCATGAATCATGAATCATGAATTGAATCATGAATCTGAATCATGAATCATGAATCGAATCATGAATCATGAATCAAGAATCATGAATCGAATCATGAATCATGAATCATGAATCATGAATCATGAATCATGAATTGAATCATGAATCATGAATTAAATCCTGAATCATAAATTGAATCATGAATTAAATCATGAATCATGAATTAAATCCTGAATCATAAATTGAATCATGAATCATGAACCATGAATCATGAATTGAATCATGAATCATGAATCATGAAGTGAATCATGAATTAAATCATGAATCATGATTCATGAATTGAATCATGAATTGAATCATGAATTATAAATTAAATCATGAATCATGAATTGAATCATGAATTGAATCATGAATCATGAATTGAATCATGAATCATGAATTGAATCATGAATCATGAATCATGAATCATGAATCGAATCATGAATCATGAATCATGAATTGAATCATGAATCATGAATCATGAATTGAATCATGAATCGAATCATGAAACATGAATTGAATCATGAATAATGAATCATAAATTGAATCATGAATCATGAATTGAATCATGAATCGAATCATGAAACATGAATTGAATCATGAATCATGAATCATGAATTGAATCATGAATCATGAATCTTGAATTGAATCATGAATTGAATCATGGATTATGAATCATGAATTGAATCATGAATCATAAATCATGAATTAAATCATGAATCATGAATCGAATCATGAATCATGAATTGAATCATGAATCGAATCATGAATCATGTATTGTATCATGAATCATGAATCGAATCATGAATCTTGAATCATGAATTGAATCATGAATCATGAATCATGAATCATGAATTAAATAATGAATCATGAATAATGAATCGAATCATGAATCATGAGTCAAGAATCATGAATCGAATCATGAATCATGAATTGAATCATGAATCATGAATCATGAATTATGAATTGAATCATGAATCATGAATCATGAATTGAATCATGCATCATGAATCAAGAATCATGAATCGAATCATGAATCATGAATCAAATCATGAATCATGAATCATGAATTGAATCATGAATCATGAATCATGAATCATGAATCGAATCATGAATCATGAATCATGAATTGTGAATCATGAATCATGAATCATGAATTCAATCATGAATCATGAATTTTATCATGAATCATGAATCATGAATCATGAATTTTATCATGAATCATGAATCATGAATTTTATCATGAATCATGAATCATGAATCATGAATTGAATCATGAATCATGAATCATGAATTGAATCATGAATCATGAATCATGAATCATGAATTGAATCATGAATCATGAATCATGAATTGAATAATGAATCATGAATCATGAATCGAATCATGAATCATGAATCATGAATTGAATCATGAATAATGAATCATGAATAGAATCATGAATCATGAATCATGAATTGAATCATGAATCATCAATCATCAATCATCAATCATGAATCATGAATTGAATCATGAATCATGAATCGAATAATGAATCATGAATTGAATCATGAATCGAATCATGAATCATGAATCATGAATTGTATCATGAATCATGAATCGAATCATGAATCTTGAATCATGAATTGAATCATGAATCATGAATCATGAATCATGAATTGAATAATGAATCATGAATCATGAATTGAATCATGAATCATGAATCATGAATCATGAATTGAATCATGAATCATGAATCATGAATCATGAATCGAATCATGAATCATGAATCTAGAATCATGAATTGAATCATGAATCATGAATCGAATCATGAATCATGAATCGAATCATGAATCTTGAATCATGAATTGAATCATGAATCATGAATCATGAATCATGAATTGAATAATGAATCATGTATCATGAATCGAATCATTATTCATGAGTAAAAAATCATGAATCGAATGATGAATCATGAATTTAATCATGAATCATGAATCATGAATTATGAATTGAATCATGAATTGAATCATAAATCATGAATCATGAATCGAATCATGAATCATGAATCAAGAATCATGAATCGAATCATGAATCATGAATCGAATAATGAATCATGAATCATGAATTGAATCATGAATCATGAATCATGAATCATGAATCGAATCATGAATCATGAATCATGAATCATGAATCATGAATTGAATCATGAATCATGAATCATGAATTGAATCATGAATCATGAATCATGAATCATGAAATAAATCATGAATCATGAATCATGAATTGAATCATGAATTGAATCATGAATTATAAATTAAATCATGAATCATAAATTGAATCATGAATTGAGTCATGAATCATGAATTGAATCATGAATCATGAATCATGAATTGTATCATGAATCATGAATCGAATCATGAATCTTGAATTAAGAATTGAATCATGAATCATGAATCATGAATCATGAATTGAATAATGAATCATGAATCATGAATCGAATCATGAATCATGAGTCAAGAATCATGAATCGAATCATGAATCATGAATCATGAATTATGAATCATGAATTGAATCATAAATCATGAATCATGAATCGAATCATGTATCATGAATCAAGAATCATGAATCGAATCATGAATCATGAATCGAATAATGAATCATGAATCATGAATCATGAATCGAATAATGAATCATGAATCATGAATCGAATCATGAATCATGAATCATGAATCATGAATCATGAATTGAATCATGAATCATGAATTGAATCATGAATCATGAATCATGAATCATGAATCATGAATTAAATCATGAATCATGAATCATGAATTGAATCATGAATCATGATTCATGAATTGAATCATGAATTGAATCATAAATCATGATTCATGAATTGAATCATGAATTGAATCATGAATTATAAATTAAATCATGAATCATAAATTGAATCATGAATTGAATCATGAATCATGAATTGAATCATGAATCATGAATCATGAATCATGAATTGAATCATGAGTCATGAATCTTGAATTGAATCATGAATTGAATTATGAATCATGAATCAAGAATTGAATCATGAATCATGAATCATAAAATGAATCATGAATTATGAATTGAATCATGAATTGAATCATGAATCATGAATCATGAATTGAATCATGAACCATGAATCGAATCATGAATCATGAATCATGAATCATGAATTGAATAATGAATCATGAATCATAGATTGTATCATGAATCATGAATCCAATCATGAATCTTGAATCATGAATTGAATCATGAATCATGAATCATGAATTGAATAATGAATCATGAATCATGAATCGAATCATGAATCATGAGTCAAGAATCATGAATCGAATCATGAATCATGAATCATGAATCATGAATCATGAATTGTATCATGAATCATGAATCGAATCATGAATCTTGAATCATGAATTGAATCTTGAATCATGAATTGAATAATGAATCATGAATCATGAATTGAATAATGAATCATGAATCATGAATCGAATCATGAATCATGAGTCAAGAATCATGAATCGAATCATGAATCATGAATCATGAATTATGAATCATGAATTGAATCATGAATCATGAATTGAATCATGAATCATGAATCTTGAATTGAATCATGAATCATGAATCTTGAATCATGAATCATGAATTGAATCATGAATCATGAAGTGAATCATGAATCATGAATTGAATCATGAATATTGAAGTGAATCATGAATCATAATTTGAATCATGAATCATGAATCATGAATCATGAATCATGAATCCTGAATCATGAATCATGAATTGAATCATGAATCATGAATCATAAATCGAATCATGAATCATGAATTGAATCATGAATTGAATCATGAATCATGAATCATGAATTGAATCATAATTCATAAATCATGAATCGAATCATGAATCATAAATCAAGAATCATGAATCGAATCATGAATCATGAATCAAATCATGAATCATGAATCATGAATTGAATCATGAATCATGAATCATGAATTGAATCATGAATCATGAATCATGAATCATGAATCATGAATCATGAATTGAATCATGAATCATGAATCATGAATTATGAATTGAATCATTAATCATGAATCATGAATTGAATCATGAATCATGAATCATGAATCATGAATCATGAATTGAATCATGAATCATAAATCATGAATCAAATCATGAATCATGAATCAAGAATCATGAATCGAATCATGAATCATGAATCGAATCATGAATCATGAATCATGAATTGAATCATGAATCATGAATCATGAATCGAATCATGAATCATGAATCATGAATCATGAATTGAATCATGAATCATGAATTGAATCATGAATCATGAATTGAATCATGAATCATGAATTGAATCATGAATCATGAATCATGAATCATCAATCATGAATCATGAATTGAATCATGAATCATGAATCGAATCATGAATCATGAATTGAATCATGAATCGAATCATGAATCATGAATTGTATCATGAATCATGAATCGAATCATGAATTTTGAATCATGAATTGAATCATGAATCATGAATCATGAATCATGAATTAAATAATGAATCATGAATCATGAATCGAATCATGAATCATGAATTGAATCATGAATCATGAATCATGAATTGAATCATAAATCATGAATCATGAATCATGAATCATGAATTGAATCATGAATCATGAATCATGAATCGAATCATGAATCATGAATCAAGAATAATGAATTGAATCATGAATCATGAATCGAATCATGAATCTTGAATCATGAATTCAATCATGAATCATGAATCATGAATCATGAATTGAATAATGAATCATGAATCATGAATCGAATCATGAATCATGAGTAAAAAATCATGAATCGAATGATGAATCATGAATTGAATCATGAATCATGAATCATGAATTATGAATTGAATCATGAATTGAATCATAAATCATGAATCATGAATCGAATCATGAATCATAAATCAAGAATCATGAATCGAATCATGAATCATGAATCATGAATCATGAATTGAATCATGAATCATGAATTGAATCATGAATCATGAATCATGAATTGAATCATGAATCATGAATCATGAATTGAATCATGAATCATGAATCATGAATCATGAAACATGAATTGAATCATGAATCATGAATCATGAATTGAATCATGAATCATGAATCATGAATCATGAAACATGAATTGAATCATGAATCATGAATCATGAATTGAATCATGAATCATGAATCATAATTCATGAATCATGAATCATGAATTGAATCATGAATCATGAATCATGAATTGAATCATGAATCATGAATCATGAATCATAAATTGAACCATGAATCATGAATCATGAAGTGAATCATGAATTGAATCATGAATCATGATTCATGAATTGAATCATGAATTGAATCATGAATTATAAATTAAATCATGAATCATGAATTGAATCATGAATTGAATCATGAATCATGAATCATGAATTGAATCATGATTCATGAATCATGAATTGAATCATGAATCATGAATCATGAATCATGAATTGAATCATGAATCATGAATCATGAATTGAATCATGAATTGAATCATGAATCATGAATTGAATCATGAATCATGAATCATAAATTGAATCATGAATTGAATCATGAATCATGAATCAAGAATCATGAATTGAATCATGAGTCATGAATCTTGAATTGAATCATGAATTGAATTATGAATCATGAATCAATAATTGAATCATGAATCATGAATCATGAATCATGAATTGAATCATGAATTGAATCATGAATCATGAATCATGAATTGAATCATGAATCATGAATCATGAATTGAATCATGAACCATGAATCGAATCATGAATCATGAATCATGAATCATGAATTGAATCATGAATTGAATCATGAATCATGAATTGAATCATGAATCATGAATCATAAATTGAATCATGAATTGAATCATGAATCATGAATCAAGAATCATGAATTGAATCATGAGTCATGAATCTTGAATTGAATCATGAATTGAATTATGAATCATGAATCAATAATTGAATCATGAATCATGAATCATGAATCATGAATCATGAATTGAATCATGAATTGAATCATGAATCATGAATCATGAATCGAATCATGAATCTTGAATCATGAATTGAATCATGAATCATGAATCATGAATCATTAATCATGAATTGAATAATGAATCATGAATCATGAATCGAATCATGAATCATGAGTCAAGAATCGTGAATCGAATCATGAATCATGAATCATGAATCATGAATTATGAATCATGAATTGAATCATGAATCATGAATCATGAATTGAATCATGAATCATGAATCATGAATCATGAATTGAATCATGAATCATAAATCTTGAATCATGAATCATGAATTGAATCATGAATCATGAATTGAATCATGAATCATGAATCATGAATTGAATCATGAATCATGAATTGAATCATGAATCATGAATCATGAATCATGAATTGAATCATGAATCCTGAATCATGAATCATGAATCGAATCATGAATCATGAATCAAGAATCATGAATCGAATCATGAATCATGAATCATGAATCATGAATCATGAATCATGAATCATGAATCGAATCATGAATCATGAATTGAATCATGAATCATGAATCATGAATCATGAATCATGAATTGAATCATGAATCATGAATCATGAATCATGAATCATGAATTATGAATCTTAAATCGAATCATAAATAATTAATCATGAATCGAGTCATGAATCATGAATCATGAATCATGAATCATGAATTGAATCATGAATCATGAATCATGAATTGAATCATGAATCATGAATCATGAATTATGAATTGAATCATTAATCATGAATCATGAATTGAATCATGAATCATGAATCATGAATCATGAATCATGAATTGAATCATGAATCATGAATCATGAATAGAATCATAAATCATGAATCAAGAATCATGAATCGAATCATGAATCATGAATCGAATCATGAATCATGAATCATGAATTGAATCATGAATCATGAATCATGAATCATGAATCATGAATTGAATCATGAATCATGAATCATGAATTGAATCATGAATCATGAATCATAAATCATGAATTGAATCATGAATCATGAATCATGAATTGAATCATGAATCAAGAATAATGAATCATGAATCATGAATCATGAATTGAATCATGAATCATGAATCATGAATTGAATCATGAATCATGAATCATGAATCATGAATTAAATCCTGAATCATAAATTGAATCATGAATTGAATCATGAATCATGAATCATGAATTGAATCATGAATTGAATCATGAATCATAAATTGAATCATGAATTGAATCATGAATCATAAATTGAATCATGAATTGAATCATGAATCATGAATCATGAATTGAATCATGAATGGAATCATGTTTTATAAATTAAATCATGAATCATGAATTGACTCATGTATTGAATCATGAATTAAATCATGAATCATGAATCATGAATCATGAATTGAATCATGAATCATGAATTGAATCATGAATTGAATCATGAATCATGAATCATGAATCATGAATTGAATAATGAATTGAATCATGAATCATGAATCATGAATCATGAATTGAATCATGATTCATGAATCATGAATTGAATCATGAATCGAATCATGAATCATGAATCATAAATTGAATCATGAATTGAATCATGAATCATGAATCATGAATCATGAATCGAATCATGAATCATGAATCATGAATTGAATCATGAATCTTGAATCATGAATTGAATCATGAATCATGAATCATGATTCATGAATTGAATCATGAATCATGAATCATGAATTGAATCATGAATCAAGAATCATGAATCATGAATCATGAATCATGAATTGAATCATGAATCATGAATTGAATCATGAATCATGAATCATGAATTAAATCCCGAATCATAAATTGAATCATGAATTGAATCATGAATCATGAATCTTGAATTGAATCATGAATTGAATCATGAATCATAAATTGAATCATGAATTGAATCATGAATCATAAATTGAATCATGAATTGAATCATGAATCATGAATCATGAATCATGAATTGAATCATGATTTATAAATTAAATCATGAATCATGAATTGACTCATGTATTGAATCACAAATTGAATCATGAATCATGAATCATGAATTGAATCATGAATCATGAATTGAATCATGAATTGAATCATGAATCATGAATCATGAATCATGAATTGAATCATGAATCATGAATCATGAATTGAATCATGAATCATGAATCGAATCATGAATTGAATCATGAATCATGAATCATGAATTGAATCATGAATCATGAATCATGAATTGAATCATGAATCATGAATCGAATCTTGAATCATGAATCATGAATTGAATCATGAATCATGAATCATCAATCATCAATCATGAATTATGAATTGAATCATGAATCATGAATTGAATCATGAATCGAATCACGAATCATGAATCATGAATTGTATCAT